>NC_090882.1:9777477-9784977 GCF_036669935.1 Montipora foliosa
TAGGGGTCCGTATTGCAAAATTCAGACCGCTAAGAGAACCAATCAGAATTCTCCTTTTCATCTCGCACCAGTTTGCCTGTATAACAAAGAACTTTAGTTACTTGTCACGTCTTTCAGCGCTGGGGCACCAATCAAAGCAGAAAAAATCAAATCAAATTGAACTCAGATCAACTGAAATCAAACGGTTTTTGAAATCTCTCGGAGCAGAGTACAGAACCAACAAACTCAACCCAAGATGACTTGTCCAGAAGCCGCAATTTTTTGAAAGAAAAAAAGCCAAAAAGGCAAACCAAATGGTGCGAAAAGGTAAACGGGAACGCGCATCTGCGAACTCCGAGGTTCTTCTTTTTTCCCCTCAAGAAACACATTTCAACGCAAATTGAAAACACTGACATCCATATATTTTGACAATGCAGTACAATACAAACTTGGATTGCCCACTCTCCACAGGGGCTTTTCATACACCTTATTCCAAAATGGCCGCCATTTAAATATTCTTTTGTTTTTATTCAAATAAGCCCTTGATGCCTCGTTCTTAAGCTTAAAATTCAAAAGAATATTTTATCTTGAACGAGGCAACAAGGGCCAATTTGTATCCGCATAAATCAGCGGCCATTTTGGAATAAGGTGTATATGGCGCGTTCTTAGGTGTCAAAATTCAAACAAGCAATTCAAACGTTCAATTCAGCAATTCAAACATTCACTTTGAAAATTCAATCCCTCAGTTCGGAAATTCTAACGTTCAGTTCGGGAATTCAAACCTTCACGGTTCTTCAATTCAAACCTTCAAAACTCAAACATGCACGCCATTTAAACTTCCAATTCGAAAATTCAAATATTGAATTGAACTGAAGGTACGAATTACCGAAATGAATGTTTGAATTGTTGAATTTCCAAACTGAAGCTATGAATAGCTAAATTGAATGTTTGAATCGCCGAATACATGTTTGGGATGTATTTTCAGGGCCAGTGAAACACAATCAACGAAATGACAGAACAGAACAACAACAGCTGTTCAGAATCCCAACTGGCCGGAGGCACACCAGTTGGCTATTTACAAGTGCAGCCGAGAAGTTGAACCAGGGACTAACTGGATCAAATTCAACAAATGTCAGAACGGGTCTTGAACCCGGGATCCCGCGGGATCTCAAGGTAAACACCTTAACCATTTGACCACACTTTCTCTAGCAATCCAGCCTTGTCTTACCTGTTTGATGATAGAGATGGATCAAGCTCAAAGGTGAAAGGATTGGCTTTTGTCTTGGAATACGGTAACCAGTTGTGTACTCCTAGAATTCCATTCTGGCTGATGGTGATCATGTGCTCTGGCATGCCTGAATAAATGAGAGATCTGGTATAGAGTTTAGAGACCGCAACAAATACAAGAGCATCAGCCGAGTCTGACACCTGAAAATCAAATACAGCAAAAGGAAAGAGGTCAAGGCGCTGTTATATGTATTGAAGCTTTCTCGCGAATTTGTTGCAGATATCGTGCCTCTGTTAACTTAATATTTCGAAAAAAAGTATCTGTGAGAAAAGTCATGAAATTGGCCCTCTATCTTGGACAACAAAAAAATGTCAAAAAATGCCCAAAATATCAAGAAAAACACTAATAAATGTGACTGCGTTTTACGGAGGAGCTTACAATATGATTTAAATGAAAGGGGGACTCATTTGGACAATTTAAGCAATTGTCTCTCTTCAAATATATACATCTTATTCGATGATTTAACATATAATACGCCCTGATATTTTGCGAGTTGCGTAGTAAAAATACCAGCAATGAGCAAAATGTCCGCGAGTATTATATGTTAAACCTTGAATAAGAGATTTATTACTCCACTATACAAAAAGGTGTTATTTTGCTTCAATTTTATTTGGTAAGAGTGTTTCTAAAAAAATGCATCATCTGTCCTTCAGGGCGCTTGCGAACGATGTAAACGGCACAGAAAGCCAGCCAAATGTCCTTTATTTGATTGTATAAACGAAATGACGAGAGACAAGCGATGACAAGCTAAATTCTCAGGCTTTGTATCGTATTGAAAACAATTTCTTTCATTGAAAATCTCCCGTTCCGTCCGTATTTGCTCTGTTCTAAACCGGTCAAACCGGGACACTACAGTGTAATACCGTCTCATATTTTGAGCGTTCTCTTGACCAAATGTGGTAAAATGGCGTAATAGTGGAATAGTAAATATAGTTATTTCATTTATCAAGTCATTTGACGGCAACACGAGCCCAACAAATTGACCTGTGGCTTCATAGCTCAGTTGGTAGAGCATTGCACCAGCATTGCACCAGCATTGCACCGGTATCGCAGAGGTCATGGGTTCGAATCCCGTTCAAAACCACTTGAAGTTTTCAGGTGTCTATAAGAGACTATACGTGCAAAGATCACTTCTCTCTTTTATCTATAACCTACACTTCAAATAGAGCGAGTTTCAACCGAGTATCGTAAAACCAAAACCAAAGTAATTACTTTAGCCAATCAAAAAGGACGGAGAAAATCCGATAAACCAATCAAAACTCGAAGTAATTATACGTAGCCGACTCAAAGCGCGGGAAAATGTGAAATTGGTTTTGGTTTCACTTCTGATTGGTTAAAAAAGTGGCGCGAGAACTTTGAACCAATCACTGAGTGAAGTAATCAGAAACCAAAGCAATTCGCTAATTACTTTCGACACTCAATTGAAAACCGCTCTCTCTACATTTAGTTTATTCAGCATGATTTAAGGAGTATTCCTAAAAACTCAGCAACCTTCAAGGCTCTGGCAGATAAATTGGCTTTTTGAAGGCCGGTATGAGAGATTTTAGAGTAGCTTGGTGTAGCTAATATTTCCGAGCATTTACCTTAACCATAACGTAACACAGAGAACAGACCACAACACCGGGAATTTCCATGCCTCGCTCTTTGCGAATAGTGTACGGGTTCTTTTACGTCCCATAGGGTTATGAACATTGTAGGGTTGTGAGACGGGGCCTACGGTTTATCGTCCTTATCCGAGAAGACTAGAAAGTCTAAAAATTTACAGGTGTCATTACAAAGGCAACACTTTCTCCTCAGTCACTGAAACACCCTAGGTGCTGGTCCGGCAGGAGCAGTTTGATCCCGCGACCTCCCTGCACAGTAGTCCAATGCTCGGGGTCTTTCTTCATGTACCGGAAAGCATTGTATTTTTGGTCACTTGGGACTAGTCTTTATTTGGAGTTGTTTTGTTTTCTGTCTTTTGTTTCTTTTGTTTTACGTAATCTGTGCTCCGGTACCTGTAGAAGGCACCAATGATCGAGCAACCGAGCCAAACGATGTGTTTTGCCAGCAACATCGCTCCATCTAATCGTAAAGGGAGCTCTAAGAATCGACGCTTTTTATTAAAACTTACGTTAACGAAATAAGGCTTCAATTTCTCCAAGTTCTCGAACACAGTTTCTAAAGTTTTGCTTGTGCCTGCGCTCTTTATAGCTTTAAATTTGTGCGCAGCCTCTTCTGCGGTCATGCGCTGTGGATGAGGTTGTGTAAGAAGCTGGGTCGGAGTCTGGCCAAAGTTGTTGATCATTCCCTCTGTAGCTTCTCGCTCAGCAGGGTCTGTGATAGCATCGAGATCCACTGCACCTGAAAGACAACGGATACATTCAAATAGCGTGTCGTAAACGGCTCAAATTTAGCGCAGTACTTAAGGTTTGACCAATCACAACCAGAGACAAAAATAGGGCGGTTTTCAATTGAGTGTCGAAAGTAATTAGCGAATAGCATTGGCTTTGCATTACTTCACTCAGTGATTGGTTTGAAAGTTCTCGCAACACTTTTTCAACCAATCAGAAGAGAAACCAAAACCAATCGTGACTCGCGCGTGCACATTTTCCCGCGCTTTGAGACGGCTACGTGTAATTACTGCGAGTTTTGATTGGTTTACTGGATTGTCTCCGTCCTTTTTGATTGGCCAAAGTAATTACTTTGGTTTTGGTTTTACGACCCTCATTTGAAAACCGCTCTATACCGGTAAGTTGAGTTGTTTTGATTTGTTTTCTGCACAGGGTCCCCAATTAGTGCCCCAGTGCTAATTAACAATTAGACCCGTAGCCGGCCTTGCGGGCTACGGGTCAAAAGCCCATGAGGCGAGGCCCGTGGCCCTTGAGGGCGAAGGGTCTAATTGTTTTAGTATTACCCAACTAAACGGACTGAAAAGGCAATAATAAAGTTAGCAAATGCAAGTTGAAGAAAGATTTCTTTGGGAATAAAACGAAAGAAAGCGTCACGCTTTTCGCTACTCGAGGACTATTACTAATAGTCCTCCAAGTAGCGTAGCCAATTAAAATGCAGGATTTGCATTAGTCCACTAGTTGGGTGACACTAAATGCAGTGGACACTTAAATAAACATGATGATAATGATTGTATTTTACCTTCATAAGTACAATAATAGAATACATTCAAGGCCTTTTCGGCTTCCGGTCCTTTCTGTTTGTAACCAAATATCAAGTCAATCCATTCGTGTAGATGTGCTGACACATAATCTGATTCTAACGCTTGTCTGTGCTTGCGTACGAAATCTTCAGGCGAAGTTGCCCACTGAGGTAGAATGACGTCATCCACTGGTTGTCCACGTTGGAGGTGACCGAGATCAAACCTAAAAAAAGAAAAATAATTATGGAATATCCTGAACAGACGTCACTGCCCTTTGCAGTCATGTTTTCGCGCATGACACCTGTTGTATGATCGCAAGTTTCCTCACCTTTGAAAAGCGGTCGCGGAATAAAGTACTTTTGCGAGGCTGAAATATTTTACAGTGGAATATTATACACTTTTGACATCAAGTGGCAGTTTTTCCCACTTAACCCCGATAGCTGTCTCCGATGACAGCCTGGATTTGGTATTTTTTAGGGATGAATTTTTTCCCGCGCTATAAAGGATGTTTTGTCCGTCCAGTCAAGTGCTATACCGCGGTAAAATTCACCATTTTCGGGTCTTATCTCATTGGCTATTTTCCTTTTTGAACTGCTTTTGCAGTTGTATGCTTTCTCAGCGGCGGGAAAAGAAGGACTTACGCTCGAGACTACCTCAGCTCTCAAGATAGAGTCAGCTGAAGACGAAGTGCATTAACTGTAACACGTTGACATTTCAAATTCAGTTCATGTGAAACTGTGTGGTGATTGCCTGATTAGCTCAGCTTAAAGTGTACAGCACCACGTTTTCATTCAGATGATAGAGTATAGCAGAATACAGAACTACGTGCAGAGATCTTAAATTGAAACATTTTCATTTCATCTAATCCGCAGATGTTTTCAAATGAGAGTGCTAATGGTTATGAACGACAAGCCGATAAGCCGATGTCTTCAGTAACTTGTGGGGGTTTAGCAATCCAGGCGCTTTTCGTCCCAAGTGTCGTGATCTCGGTATGTTGCAAAGTTTTGAAAAGCCCATTTGGCTACAGCATACATAAAGATCTTACCATGGATGACATCACCAAAAAACAACGCTATCTCATACACTTACCTTGTTGATAGAAATTGATAGGAAATGCTTAGAATTTAAGGGACACTTCTTGTTGGACATCAAAATTGGGCTTGAATCTAATAGATGGTTTTCACTCAAGTGACTTGACGGCCATTTTTGGTGTCCAAAACAATAGAAAATATTTGCGGAGAATTTGCATAAAAATAGAGTTCAGTCTCCAAGGGAGAGGATGTCTATTGTTCTAGTACATCAAAATGGCCGCTGTGATGTCACGTGAAAACCACCTGTAGGCCATTTTCGAGTTCATGTCTGCCTCCTCTTCAAAGCGAGTCTAAGTGCAAAGTTTTCGTGATGGTGATTAGTTCTACTTTACATATGAATAAAAACTAATTTTCATACGAAAAACTTTGCACTTAGACTCGCTTTGAAGAGGAGGCAGACATGAACTCCGAAATGACCTATGACCTGCATTTCTGGGCATAAGAGACGCAACAATTCCACAGCCACTTATGAAATGAAACCAATGCGATATCAACGCACCTGTTGGAGTTGACCAAGAAATCGGGAAAATAAAAAAACTCAGGGATGAGTTCTTTGACATCAGCTCCTTTGGAGTAGACGGAATCCCATGTAGCGGGGACATTGTGAAACTGTCTATCAGCACAATCAAATCGACCACTCTGTAGTTTAATATGAAGTGTGGTAAATGGTTCCACGCGTAACAAATAGAAAAGGACACCAGCTGAGCTGGAGTAATGAGATCCGTAGTGAAATTTCGCGATCAGTCCGCTGGGATCCACAAAAGTATTGTATCTGTGGGAAAGAGATATAAGGAATTAAAAAAATTAAAGAAAAGTACTTGTGATTGACAGTACAGACTTAAAAAACCTTTTCAAGGGTGACCATTCAACGTTCAGGGCTAGTGCAGTTATAATTATGCAGTATGAAAAGGTATTTTAAACGGAGTCGATATACTAAAAAAATCACGTTAAAACAGCTAATACAAATTCGAGGCTCACGGGAACAAAATAAACCGATGCCTTGTGTTTTAGAGTGAATTTTAATGCATCGAAGTCTCGTCCTAGTCAGACGCAATTTTGTTCCCAGGGTTTTCTGTGAAATAAGGACGGAATTGGAACAAGAGACGCACACTTAGAACAAGGTTGTGGCGGACTCAGCCGACAAAGAAAGAAACTTAGCCCTTCGGAGAGGTGATTTCTTTGCACAAAAAATGAGAAGAAAGAAAACACTTTAATGGTGATAAAGCAAATATTACCTGTCTCGTATAGTGTCCACTCTATCGGGGTTCAGTGCTCCAATAGGCTTGGAAAGATCCCTATACACTGCAGGATCATCTAAACGTAGCTCCTCTGAGGTATAGTCTACTAGGATCCAAGGGAACACTGGATACTGACTCAGGTCATTGTAAGTCCTTCCAGAGATGGTGTTGAGTTGCATAAGGTACTCGAAATTTGAGATATCTCTGTGTACCCATTTGTCGGTGAGCCCTGAAGTCTTGAGAAGGTACGCAGGGGACCTGGCGCCTATGTAGTACAAGTTACGCGGTCGAAGGGACATGATCTTTCTGTAGACTTTGTTGCGAGTCTAAAAGAAAAAATAATGGTCTCTTCGGAATACTGCGAGTAACAGTGAAGGCTTGTTCCATATCTATCACTGCTTTTTCATGGACTTCTAGAATAAGTTGTGCTATATAGCTATGTATAGAATATAGCTAGGGGATAAAAACTGCCTTCTCTACCCCTCCTGGACCCTTGCTTTTCCTGACTAACTCATTTGAGACGCACGTATCTGAACACATATAACAAGCCAGTTGGCCAGAAAAAATGGAAGCGAGTTGAGCATCGGACTACAAACTCCGATCAGGGCCCGTTTCTCGAAAGTCCCGAAACTTTACGGGCTACTTTCAGGTGTCACAATTTCCTATGTATCTCAAGAACGGACACAGTCATTTTGCCTTTTGTCACCTTGAAAACATGTAAAAGGATCGTCTTTCCAAAACAAGCGGCTGGCAGTTTCACAAATGGTTTTT
>NC_090882.1:9787477-9807477 GCF_036669935.1 Montipora foliosa
TCTGAACATTGTCATGCCTCGTGTTCAGCTGATTGTTTTCGTGTTTTAGATCATGCCTCCACCAGTTTTCAAGATAAAAAAGGCTATTCATATTAAGAAAGAACAACCCTCTTTGAATCAACAATTACACCATGTCAATCTTAAACTATCTTTTTGAGTATTCAAGTTCGCACAATATGACACAAGAATTAGCCAATGCATCTGAACAAGACTATTTGCATTGACTGACATAACGGTATGTCGAAGTGCGGATTGTAGACGAAAGAGAGAAGTGATCCTCGCAATTACCTGCATAGAGAATTTAAGAAATTGTCTCTTCTAGACACCTAAAAGATCCAGATGGCTCCGACGGGATAAGGACTCCGCACTTCAAATAGATCCCTTTATGTCAGTCATCGAGTCCTTTCACAGGAATACATTCGCTCAACAAATTGACCTGCTCTCAACTGAGTGACTTCTTTTTGCGATTCGCTCTGACGAAGGGCTAACGCTGGAAACGTCAGCTTTTCGAATCTCTGTACGGTGGCCAATTTACATTATCAACTCTGTTGATAAAACCAAAATTTTTGTATAGTACTTCCCCACCGACGCAGCACCACAGTTTCTTTAGAAACTACCCCCTTCATTCCTTTGAGTGACTTCATAGCTCAGTTGGTAGAGGTCATGGGTTCGAATCCTGTTGAAGACATCTGAATTTTTCAGCTCTCTGCAACAGACAATTGCTTAAACTGTCCAGATATGTGCGAGTATAATTTTCTCTCATTTGTCTACCGTACTTCCATAGAGGCTTGTCTGATACAGCCACATACTTGGTGTAGGCGTCAATAAGTTTAAAAGAGAGAGTACCCTCGAAACGTTTGGTTCTCTTTTAAACTTCTTCGGACCAAATTTGAACGTTCATTTTATATTCATGTATAGCATTTACCTAAAAGTGATTTTTCCGTTTCCGATATCGCGCGCACTCTTTCCTTTGCACCTGTTCCCGGCGGACTCCCAGGTTCCTCAACGTCAAGAACGTCCTCGTCAACATTCTGTACAACAGCTTCTCTCGCAACACGCACGGGTACAGAGGCCACGCGTTCGTCAGTCTCGCCTGTAACGTTATCGCGCGCGTGGCTGGCATCAGTGTGAGGGGTAAATACGTAGTTTCGAGTGAGCTTCAAGCGCATGCGCTGAAAGTTTTCAGTGTGCGAGAGTTTCCAGTGTGCCTCGCTTGGGACCCTGTGAAGCAAAAACATTAAAAAGGGTTAACTATCAACCGAGCAAAGGCTCAGCTTCTACATTTTACGAATCGGTAGTTGATTAACACAACGAGCCTCAAATGCTTTAGGTCCCATGTGGAGCGGAATAAATGCAAAACGTGCTAAGTGTACTAAGGTACTACTTTGTTTCAAATGAACATTGCACGAATATGAAATAGTTTCATATGAAAACGATCATCTATCTGACTTAAGGAAGCAAGATAAGCATATGAGCAATGTGATTTGTGTAATACAAATTGTAGCGGCTACACGTGCTGCCACCTTCATCAGCGAGTTGAGGAACAAAAATATTCCGTAATCGAAAAACACTTCAAGGACCAAAACAATTTACGACCGACGAAACTGTGTGGGAATTTTAAAATTCTTAAGAAGTGCCGGAGCAAGCTCGAGTGTTTCATATATGAAATGCTCTTGACCAGGAAGCAAAGACCGACGCTGAATACCCAAAGTATCTCTGTTCACACGAAACTCTGTGTGTTATTGTTTAATTAATCATCCCCATTCTTGTAATTCACACACACCCATTACTGTGTATAAATATGTCACTTAATTTGTCACTCTTTTCTCATTCCTGATTTGACAATAGGGAGATTACGCAAGGACGAGAACGACGGCTGCGAGAACGCCACATAACAATAGCTTTAAAGGCCGGGACACACTAGGCGATAAGTCACTGCGACACGTCGCGGGGACAAGTCGCCGCAACAAATCACCTTGTGTGCCACGGTTAATTTCATGAAAATCATTGTCGCTGCGGTAGAATTTTGTCGCCGCGATTAGTCGCACGAATTCAAACCAGTTTGAATTCATGCGCTTTATCGCAGCGACAAAATTAGCGAAAGCAGCGTTGTCGCATTGTGTGTACACTTCCGGGAACAAGTCGCTGCGACAAAATATAAATGAACCAATGAGAGAGCGTCATATGGTCTGCCATATTGAATTAGAAAACTAGAACACATTCCCCCCTCACACGAGATCACTGCGTGTGCTCCGAACAGGCGTCGTGTCGCAGCGACTTGTTTTGCAAGTAGTACACAAGGAGCGACTTGTGGCAGAGGCATGTCGCTGCGACTTGTCGCCTAGTGTGTCCCGGCCTTAATGAGCAAAAACAAAAGCTCTGCACGCCCTGCACGAGCGTTTTTCATTTTGGTACATTTCTTTGCCGTCCTCGTCCTGACAACAGGGAGCTATAGCAACGACGACGGGAATGGCAACGAGAACGTCATCTAAAAATGTTCATTCTCGTTATTCTCGGTTTTCACATGACGTCACGACCGCCATGTTGGTGCCCAAAACAAAGAAAAGGCGGCCATGTTGGTGCCCCGACCAAATCCTCCGGGAATTTAACTCTATTATTATGCAAACGATTCCTTTTGTTTTCGTTGAAAAACATGGCTGTTGATCACGTGAGTGAAAACCAGCAATTGCAATCAATTCGAGACTACTCCAAGCTTTTTAATATGACAAAGGTGTAGCAGTCCCTCAGGAATGAAACCGTTATGAGCGGCGCTTAATTTAGGGGAGAAAATGAAAGTTTATCCTCAAGTGCTGACGTCCTCCATAAAACCTCAAATTTGGCTATTTTACGTTGTTGTTTTGCTGACGACGGTAAAGAAATGGACAAAAGTGAAAAACGCACGTGCAAAGCGTGCAAAGCTATTGTTTTTGCCCACTAAATATGCAAATTTGTGACGTTCTCGTTGCCGTCGCCGTTTGTCTTTGCTAAAGCTCCCTAACGACGTGACTTGACCAAATTTCAGGTTGTGTAGAAGACGTGAGAACATGAGACATTTTTAATTTCGGAGTGGTTGAGGTGCTGGGACCCGTTTATCGAAAGTTCCAATAACATTTTCGGGCCCGAAAAACCATTTTCGAAACTGCCTTCCGCTTGCTTTTATAAGCCGGTCTTTTAGCATGTTTTCAAGTTAACAAAAAGAAAAATGATAGTGAAGTTTGTTGACTTAAAATCACTCCGTTCTTAAGATACAGCGGGAATTATGACACCCGAAAAAGGCCCGAAAAGTTTCGGGACTTTCAAGAACGGGCCCCTGGACTTGCAAGTCGGAGTTTCCGGATTCAAGCACTTATTTCCAGAAATGTAATCAATTTGATACACTCCTATCCAGCACGAAGTGTCCTCTTGAATCGAAGCATTTGCTATCTTCTTCGTTTCGGTTAGAGTTAATCTTAGGTTAGAGTAAATGCAACTACTTATTTTTACTTAAGGAGCAGAATTTAGGAGACAATTTTTAACGACAATTGTCTGTATTCCCAGTCATAAGTTATGTTAAAGTTGGTGAGAAGAACAATAGGACACTTGGTGACGCTTATTTAATTTGGCGCGCATCTAATTAAAGAAAGAAACACAAATGTTACAGGTAGGTACAAAAAACAGGTCACAGGCTACAAGTCACGGGTCATTGTTTTACTAATACAGAAGTATCCTGAACATTCATTTAAGCTAAACAAAAGTTTTTAGGCATTGGTAAACGGTTTGTTTCTTTATTGGTAAGACAATGACCTCTGACTTGTGACCTGCCCCAAATGTTGCCCAAAACGTGAAAAACAACTCAACTTCAAATTCAACTTCTTGACTGCACAACTGGTTTGCATCCGGCCAGTTGGGATTCTTGAAAGTTTCAGTGAAGAATTTAATTTTTTAGTTTTTTGTGGAGATGTCTAGAAACGAATCTTGAAAGTACAAAATAGATTTGGCTTTTCCTTGGTTTGGATAAAAGACTGGTTTCAAGGGAAAATGGAACTGTAACTTGACATGAAATGACACCATCCCACCTGCTTGCCCAAGGAGATCTTTCTGACATGAGCGTTCTTTTGAGAAGTTTCCATTGGCGACTGATATTACTTTTGACGTGTTTTTCTTGGACAGCGACACTGTGTATATGCTGTCGTTGTGAATCTTGCAGCTGCTTAAACGACTGAGTGATTTGTTCATCAAACTTTTCCCGGCTTTCTTCCTGTGCTCTTTCCTTTTTATTTAGGCTGACTGTTAGACCAGACAAGCAATCCATCAGGAACCTACCCGAAGCTAATGACGACTGCGAACTGGCGACACAAAATAAAAAAGTAACTTTAAAGACTATAAAAAAAAATAGATGATTCCTTTTAAGGATAGTAGTGGGGTTGTCTTTTTAATGTGCTAACATTTCTCTGTTCTAAAATCCGTTGTGAAATCTTCCAGCCTCTGGTCTGGAGCTAGTCGTTCTAGGTTCTCAATTGAAAACCGCTCTAACCAATGTGTATATAATTGGCCTTGAATGTTGGTTAGGGGGATATGAAGCCAAGCCTGGCTTCTGCACACCAATATTCCAATTCCCTAATAACTGGTAGATCTGCAGAACCAGCTTTGTGTCATGGCAAGACTGAAGATCTCATTTGATGGTAAGAAAAACCACAAGGAAGAGGGTTGTCCAATACACAGATCCTGTGTTCCATACGGGGTATTTGGAATGAAGAGAGACACATGATTGCCAAGATGTGCTGTCTTTTAGTGAGAGAGTAATAAACTAAAACCGCTAGTGCGGGAAACTTTTACCAACTTACAATGTATTTTCATACTGTTTCATTCCAGGATAAATCTGCTGCTTCATCATGGCTTTGAATTCTTCACCCTCCATCAATTCAAGAAAGTCCTCTTGAGCCTGCTGTTGTACACCATCAGTAGCAGAAAACGTGGGCATGTAAATGGTCAGTGGTAAGGTGTCGTGGTATTTGCGCAGTAACATGCGTATGACGGGAACGATGAAGGTGTAATTACGACTGTCGGCTGAAAAATAAGTGCATACAATAACGCAATGAGTTGTATGTCTGGCCTTTGAGCCAAGGGGTTTAAGAACTCAAGTCAAGTCAACAGCTCAAACTATGCCCACATAGCAAGCATTCCCTTACAAAGGAACAGCTCTAAAGACATTTTGAAGAAAGGAGAAGTTAGAGCGAAGGTTCCCCCTTATCTTTGAAAACGTTTGTACGGAAACGCTGTGTGGCCAAACTCAAACATTTGGTACCTTTTTCTTTTGACGAAACAAAAGCTTGATGTAATTGTCCTAAAATATGGCACAGCTCTCCTTGAGACGTAACCTTACGAGCTTTCAACAGCTTGCTGAGCTTGGAAGAGGCTGTGGCGCAGTACTCTGTTTCCGGTCGTGAAATAAATGCCAGTAGAATCCTCACTCCCACCTGAGCCATTTCTGTCCATTCTACATTTTCCTCGTTTTCATCCCACACGTTTAAAACTTCAAGGAGAAGCACAACGTTTTCAACAAGCTGGTTATTAATGCAAAAGAACACAAATCAATGTAAAATTGAAACGTCTGTTCACATGGAGACACCAACGACTGAGTTATCTGTGTTGTTTTTCTGTTGTTGATGTCGGCGATAAGCCGCTTGTAGGGAGCGGGAAGCAGTAGGCATCGGTTTAGCGGTCTCTGTTCTACGAACATCGGTGCGGGAAGTTGTAGGAATCGGTTTGGTTGTCCTAAGAACAGTGACCACTACTGACAAACGACTCAGTTTTCGACGACATCAACAACAGACAAACAACACACACTACTGACTTATTCTAATAACAGTAACTGACCGACACAACTGAGAAGCGGGACGGATCAAAACACACCAATCACTATTTACGGTCTTCACAGCCAATGACATCTAGGCTTAACTGGCATTCCACCAAAAACATCACGACCTAGTTGACCATCAACGACCAGAGAGTGTTGATACCATCTACTGGCGTTACACAAATCACTTGTCTCTGAAGACGACTTCCGTTCGGATTGTCGAAACGTCCGTCACTGTCATCTCAAAGATTCCTTATCGGGACTACACCCACCTGGAGGATCGCACTTAATAATTATGATATGACTCCGGGGTTCAAACGATTTACAATTTGAAAGGGAATAGTAAGCATCATCTGATGATGTTACTTTAGAGAGACTGGACTAACGGAAATACTGCCCGCAATAAACGCTAGTACGGATTACAGGAACAGCCGCTCTTCTAACCATAAACTGATTTTTCTCAAATTAACGAGTTTCAGGAATGTACTTAAAAATATGTTTCCTCGTTCGAGATAATAAAAGCACTCGAATTTAATACGCCCACCAAATACTTGCATGCTCTTTCGATCGTGGCAAATTCTTGCGACTGCGCAACGCGGTTCAAAAACTGCCAACAGAATTGCTTTGGAAGAGGGGCACTTTTTCTTAGAGCTATTCTTATAGAGTTCTGTCGTGAGTTAAGTTTCCAAATTCCAGAATTCAAGATTTTGGCTTTCTAAAAACTTGAATTCACGATTGTGGATGTTGTTACTGCGCCTTTCAATAACATGCGGACTCTTCAATTCAAAGGTCAACCGATAAATGCGATTTTCGCTACCGTCAATCAAATGTTCGGCGGTTCCTCCCAGCTTCCGACTATGTTGACTGAACTGGGCTCAACGATATAATTTGATTACTGCGCGCTCGATAGTAGTCGGAAGCTCGGAGGAGCCGCCGAACATTTGATTGACGGTAGCGAAAAACGCATTTGTCGGTTGACCGTTGAATTTAAGAGTGCTCATGTTATTGAAAGGCGCAGTAATGTCATCCTCTGACGAAATAACTATTGCTGCTCAACCTTCTTTGGAAGAAGTTTTACCTTTACACTCCAGTTGTCAGAATCATCTTCATCTCCAGCTCCAGCTATACCAGCTGAAAAAAAAAAAAAAACCAAAAAATAACCAATTATGAGAGCTCATCCACAAGGTATGATGTAGGCAAATTAACTCAAATAAAATACGGAAAGATCGCCTCGCGAGCATTTGAAACGAAGTTCTATTTCCACTTATTCCTCAGATATTCGGAAATCTTTTTTTGTTTGTTTTTAAATTTTCATTCTTGGCTACCTGCTTTTTGTTTGTTTATAAAATGGAAAAAAATCACAAAAAACAACTGGATTCAGTACCGTCATCGTGAAATAAAATACCTGGAGTAAATATGAAGTCCTCTACTAAGCGCATGACCATCAATGCATTTTGAGTTTCTGCTTCTCCCGTCTGTCCTGAAACCCTTATGTCTTCCACAGCTCCCTGAAGGCACAGTTCTAAAAGGCGCCTTTCAACAGCACGATGAGGGACCAAGAACGACTCGGCTGAGGAAATAATGCTGACAGCGGCTATGGCTTGACCACGAACCTGTAATACAAGAGAAAAGAAGACATGAATAGAACAAGTGGAATCACTGCACTAGGAAGAACTGATTCTAGCGATAATGCTTACGAAACCCACAAAATGTCAAAATGTCATCTCAGTATAAATAAACGCTTTTGTTCTCTGTTCTTCTGTGCAATTTAAAGCTAAAAAGGTATTGAGCGTGCTAATCACTTTTTCAGGTATTTATAAGAGGCCACTGTTTAAATTGTTCAGATAAGTGAAAGGTTCACTTCTACATTCTGTTCATAACCCAGACTTCAAATACATACATTTATTTCATTCATCAATCCTTTCACGGGAACACATCAGCCTAACAATTTGACCTGCTCTTAACCGAGTCCCTTCATAATTCAGCTGGTTTAGCATTGTACACCATCGCAGAGATCTGGGCGCCGTTTCTCGAAAGTCCCGAAACTTTACGGGCCATTTTCGGGTGTCACAATTCCCTTTGTAACTCAAGAACGGAGAGCATTTAATTCGTCAAACTTCACAGTTATTTTTCTTTTTGTTACCTTGAGAACATGTTAAAAGATCGGCTTTCCAAAACAAGCGGTTGGCAATTTCACAAATGGCTTTTCGGGACTTTCGAGAAACAGGCCCCAGGCCCCAAGCCCCAGTTGTTCAAACGATAGATAGCACTATCCGCCGGATAAACCACTATCCGGTGGATAAGTCATAGCGAAACCATTTGGATAGCGCTATCTACCTTTTGAACAACTGGGGCTTAGTGTCTATAAGCGACAAATGCTTTAGTTGTCCAGATAGGTGTGAAGATCACAACTATGTTTCGTTTATAACCTGTGCTTCAAATCATTAATATTATTTATTTCATTCATCACACTTTATTGTGGTCTTGACTGAATTGCGTATGGTGCAGCACTACGAGATAAGACGCCCTTAACAGATGTTATACAGACAGAAACCATACGGAAAAATAAAATGCACACTTTTTCTGTGCTTACCTTCCAATCGTTTTCTCCAAATCCTTCTACTCCTTTCCACATAACTCTGAATACGATTTCCAGCACAGTGTCGATCAAGTTTTCCTCTCCTCTTTTCTTTTCTTCACTTACGTTATCGCTTTGCCCGGACACTTCGCTTGGGACATAAGGCCGGCTACCAAATGGGACCGTGATCAATCTGAGCAGCGTTACATGCCACCCATACTCCTTAGCACACCTTGTCAGGCTCAGATGGTTGGCGTCGAGTGACCGAAGAATCTTGAAAACAACAAAAGAGCCACCATCACAGATCATAAAGTATTGTGGATGATTTTGCTCCGATTTTCAATATAAGGATAAATTTTTCATCTCACGAGCTGTGTTTGAACGTTATTTAAGAATGTCAGGAAACCGAGATGTACTACATTCCAGAAGAGAAGGCCTCCCTCTCTTTGTGAGTGAAATGGTGTTGTCGATTGTGAACGACTTGCTTAGTTCACAAGCGCAAAAACACAAATATTTTTCCGGCGTCAATAAGATGTGTCTTCTGATTACGGAGAATTTTGTAAAACACTTTAGAATAAACAGTAGCGATATACAAACACAATGTTTCGGCAACCGTCAACAAGACGTCATGTTTTTATATCGCTAGTGTGTATCTTTTCACCAGAAAACTAGAACAAGTTTGGCCAATGACTGGGATGGGAAACCCATGAATACTCCTGATTTGATGTTAAAATTACTTTACATTTATGTTTTCCAAGAATTTTCCCACAACAACGCAGTTCATAACTTAAAATCAGGAAGAGATCCCCGTTTATGGGTCCAAATGACAACTATAAGTTTTGAGCAGACTAAACTGCGGAAAGAAGAATGTTCAGATTTTAAATCATGGCAGTTATGAACGATACTCGAGCAGCAACGAAAGGAAAGCCTGAACAATTTTAGAACGTGATTCGAACCATTATCTCTGCGATTGCGGTGAAGTGCTCTACGAATGAATCTCTTTAGCTTGTACATTTTGTTTTTCCATTTCAGACCACGTGATGTTCCCAAGGAACTTTCCTTCAGTTTTTTTCAAAGGTTGTGCATACATGTGCACGTGCATTTGAAAGAAACTGTAACATCACGTGGTCTGAAATGAGAAAAGAAAACGTACAACCTAAAGAGGTCAATTGCGCTCTCAAGCCAACTAATTAGGAACTGATCATTTAGTGAGCGGTTCGTAAAGGATCCGTAGAGAATAATAGGGAGGTTAAGCAAGGACAACGACGAACTGATAAAACTTTCGGTTTCTTGGAGGAAATGAGCACCTGACGATAAATTTTCAATTTTCTGCATAAATAGAGTGGTTTTCAATTGAGTGTCGAAAGTAATTAGCGAATTGCTTTGGTTTTGCATTACTTCACTCAGTGATTGGTTCAAAGTTCTCGCGACACTCTTTCAACCAATCAGAAGTGAAACCACAACCAATCCTGGCTCGCGCGTGCACATTTTCCCGCGCTTTGTGTCGGCTACGTGTAATTACTTCGAGCTTTGATTGGTTTGCTGGACTGTGTCCGTCCTTTTTGATTGGCCAAAGTAATTTACTTTGGTTTTGGTTTTACGACACTCGATCGAAACTCGCTCTATCCACAGTTTTCACCAATGCAAAGTTACACTTTCTCAATAGGAGGTTTTCACGTGACGTCATTGCCGCCACCTTGGTGGACGAAAACAAAAGATCTCTCATTCGCTTCTCTTGTTTGTCCACCAGAAGTCGTACATTTCTCTGTTGTCATTGGTGTCTCTAGGGGTTGGTTGAAAACGTCCTATTAAGATGAATTTCTCTCTTACCATGTGACTGACATAAAGTTTAGTTTCCAGGCCCTCGTTTTCAATCATTTCCAGCACGGCCAAGACCACGTGGTAATGCATCAAGACATCAACTCCTTTGTTCTCATCGTGTTCTGACACGCCGAGCCTGAGGAGACTCTCCACAAGAGGCTGGGATACCTCATCTCTAAGCCGTTCCGTCACAGCTGAGAGCCCTACGGACCTTAAATGCCAGTAGTTTCGGTTTCCCTCTGGGACACTCGAGGACATTATGATGTTCGCCATGAGTTTAAGGATCTTTAAGCGCAGCGGTTCGTTTCTGTGGCAGATCATCAGAGTCACAAACACCGGAATATGTCTTGGGTCTGAAAAGAAATGGAGTGAGGAAAACTAAAAATTGGGAAAATAAATTGAAAAATGAAGAAAAACAAAAATACATTCATCAAACAATCCAGTAGCGTGCAAGTTTAGTTTTCTTGAGCCTCGTTCTTACAACGATATAAACGCAAAAAAGAGAAAGACACGCAAGCATTACTGGGCCCAAGGACAGTCTGTCTTCTACTCGACAACCACTTCTTGTGTGTTAATTGTTTGTATTTGCTTTAATTCAATAGAGATCAACATACAACTTGACTGTAATTCCCAGCGAGGAAGACGCAAAAGAGACGAATTTAACAAAAGGAACTCGGTTTGTACGCGTGGTAAAACAAAAATAAAAAGGGAAGAGAGTCAAATGATGAAAAGTGGAAAAATTCGTGCCAGTTTAAATACGAAAATAAGAAAGACAAGGAGGGCGGTGAGCAGTGCGGAGAAAATGGAAGATTTTTTAAGTTTTAGCCGCGCGTGTACCACGCGTACAAACCGAGTTCCCCATTTTTCGCGCGGCTAACAAACAAAAGTCTTCAACGTTCCTCGCAGCGCGGAAACGCTTGTTACGCAGGCTAGGAGGAAGAGATTGCTGTCACTGCCCATCTCTTTGTAGCTCGCCATACCTGAGAGTCGTTTCGCCATTTTACTCTTTGAAGCCCGCTCACAAAGAGACAAAAGCACATCTAAAACTTCTATAATTTGCTGAGGATCTGTCACACATGTCAGATATTCCACAATGTACCAAACCTCTTCTCTTTCAACATTCTCAGTCAAGTAGAACTTGATCAAACCTATGTAGGAATCATTGACCAGAAAATAAACCAGTTTAACTTCTTTTTAAAGCCAGTTTAGCTTCTTTCTTAAACCAGTTTAGCATCTTTTTCAAACAAGTTAAGGACGGTGCCTACTATTGTTATTGTGCATACGTTCTGCGCATCTCCAGATACTCGGATTTCCTATCGGTAGTGCTTACTAATGCAGGGATGTTTTTTCGCGTTTAAATTTATGCGGAGAAAGCAGAACTTGGCAAGTGCTCTTGGTATCCAAAAAGAAAATTGGGGGTAACCATGCATTTTTCAGAGATAATTAAGCTTCAAATTGAGAAAGAACGCCATATATTGCTTTGTATTTAAAAGCTATTTACAAATATTGTTCATGAATTATCTTTGAAAAATGCGTGGTTACCCCCAATTTTCTTTTTGGATTTTAATAACACTTGTTGAGATCTGCTTTTCCCGCATATTCAGTAAACCGCGCAAAAATACCTTTGAATTAGTAGGCACCGTCCTTAAGTTCTAGAATGGATTTTTTTTTTGTCTTTTACAAGAAAGTGGAAGTTCTTTCTAATAAATACACATCTGGAAGATGTGCTTATTTACTTTAAAAGCACTATTAGCCAATATAAAAAATACCATAATACTCTTTGTTTGCCCCTCTAAACATTTGCATAAGCATTGTTTTTATCTTCTCTTGGGACTTATAATGGTCCCAAGAGAAATTCGAAACAACGCTTATGCAAAATTTTAGAGGGAGAAACAAAGAGTATTATGGTATCTTTTGATATTGGCTAATAATATAGGGTCATTTCTATTTTTCCCCGACAACAATTCGTCATGAAAGCACATCCACACAAACCTAATAAAGATGCTCTGATAATCTTTACTTCTTCTTGAGCCAGCTGCACTTCATTCTCGCGGTTCCGACCAGCGGAATTCGCCTCGGCTCCATTCCCGCCATAGTGTTGTGATATGATATCAAGAAAAAACCTAACGCCATATTCTGAGCGAAATCTCGTTGGATTATCTTTAATTTGTGTCGAAATGAACTGAATATGACCTATTCTAACATTAAATTCGCTAGAACTCCAAATCCGAAAATCAAACAAGAGGTTCTCGTGGACACTTTGCAACACAGTATCGTTTGTCACGCATTCTACCAGAGCTTGTAACGCTCTCAAAACTTGAACGTTAATAAATTTGAGGTCCATGTTTCGAAGTATGCTACCGACGTACGACAATGTTTCTGCAAACTCCTCGTCTTTGATGTCGTGTCCAGTTAAAATGCTTAAAAGCAGAAACATAAATAATGCAGCACCATTGCAGTTGTGTGACTTGCAGAGTCTGTAAATCTCCTTCTTGTAAAAGCGAAGATCGTGGTTGTCATTGATAAATACCCAGTCGTCCTGTTGTTTTAATCCGCATGCGCTTGCGCTTATGTTAATGGTCTGACTGTCTGCAGTCTCAGTGCACTCTTTTTCACCGGTCAGTTCCTCTTCTGAAGTAGAGCTGGGAGACCTGCGGTGAAGATGAAACGAAACTGTGAAAGCAATTTCAAGTAGAATATAGCAAGTAATTCTTTGATTTCTTGAGAGAAACTGCGTTATGCATTGACATTGACCAATCAAAAACGAGATATCATGTTGAGTATTTCAAAAAGGTCTTAAAAACTGGGTCTAGCGATATACAGCACTTGATTTCTCTTTAACAAGTAACTGAGTTAATTAAAAGTTTTAAAACTTTAAATATTGATTAAAATCATCTCAAGAAACTCGATACAAAGCATCAGAAGGCTGAAAAAAAGACAACAATGGAATCTAGATTGTTAAGCGTAAACAGCAGCAATGCAATTCACCATCTTATATTTGAAAAAAAAAAAAAAAGAAAACAGTACAGTAAACACCCGCATATAAGAACACTGATTTCAGGTTTCAGGCTGATCGTGTTCTTATTTAAGGGGTGCTTCGAAAGAAACCAGCCTGAAAGTGTTCTTAAAATGTTCTTACACTTGGTTTCACAAATTGTACATTACTAGAGGTTTAATTAACATACAAGCCTTTTTAAAATAGATTTTAAAGTTTGTAATGGTCCTGAACACCATATTACTTTGATCACTTACTGTGCTGTACTTTTTCCTTATTTAAATACCCTTTCCCTTTATATTAAGAACATGTTTTATTTATCAGGCTGAATTTGTTCTTATTTATATAGTGCTTTATTGACCCCTATTGTTTACGATATATATATATAGTTTTTAAAAATTGTAACGGTCACTTTTGAAAATGTGTGTTGACTAGCATACGAAACGTCAAGTTTTATAAAAATGCGTTGGAAT
The DNA here is from genome assembly GCF_036669935.1 of Montipora foliosa. Taxonomy (NCBI): domain Eukaryota; kingdom Metazoa; phylum Cnidaria; class Anthozoa; order Scleractinia; family Acroporidae; genus Montipora; species Montipora foliosa. The sequence continues at coordinate 9,801,181 of NC_090882.1, forward strand.
ACAATGTTTATCACCGCTGTTTGTGTAATTTTCCTAATGAAGCTACGATGGCCTAAGAACAAGAGTTTATTGGCCAAATTCCAGCCAGATGTTCTTAATACACTTGTTCTTATATGCGGGTGTTTACTGTACTATTAACGATAAAATAACTAGTCGCTTAATAACACGAATGCAGTCTTTATATTTTAACAGTTTCCTCACCTTTCGTAGTTTGCCTGCACTTTTTCCTCGGTTTCTTTCTCTAATTCAAATTCTTCGCGCTGTTCACTAATTCCGTTTGCACTCTTTGGCGGCTCAAAGTACGAAATTTGTTCCAGCAAAGGCAAAAATATCTTCATACCGCCAATACAACGAAGAACGTCCTGTAAATAAAATTAAAACCGTGTTTTTATTCTATCGAAAAAGAGATCAATGAGAATTAGCGATAACCCTGATCATTTAACCCCCCCCCCACCCCCCTCTCCTCCCACCCTCTCCTCCGTGTCTTGCTATTTTACCTTCATGTCCCATGTTGTACATCTATAGCCTGTTAGTCTGTTTGAGAAAAAAAATAATGAGAAAATTACTTCCTTTGTTGTACAGCAAATGTGAAAAGAGTTGGCCAATACATCAATATCAGAGTCGGGCTAAATTGAAGATTGGCCACCGTTTACTGTGTATCTAAAAACCGTGGACACTTTGATTTGATTTTGACATTTCCCAAAGTGCAGCAACCAATCAGAGGCAACATGAAACCACAAATTAATAGGCCATTTCTGAGTTCATGTCTGCCTCCTCTTCAAAGCGAGTCCAAGTGCGAAGTTTTTCTTATGAAAATTAGTTTTCATTCAAGTGTAAAGTAGAACTAATTACCGTCACAAACATTTCGTACTTAGACTCGCTTTGAAGAGGAGGCAGACATGAACTCGGGAATGGCCTATTATACCGTCACTGGCTGCGCGCATGATCGGCTTTTTAAACCTACCTGCCGTCCAACTGAACTCGTCCCTGTTGAATTGGAGTCAAGTCACTGCACATGTGATCACGACCAGCCTGAAATGAACAATACAATAGAGATATTTAACATCACCTTTACCACAAACGCTAAACATTAGGCTGAAATTTCCTTTTGCCAAAATCAAAGAAACTAGTTTGATTTTTAGCTAATTTCATCACTTATGTCCAGAAATGTACCTAATTACAAGCATGTCCAATTTTCACAACCAAAGCGCGAGTGTCCTAAAACCAAATCGAAAGTAATTATTTTAGCCAATCAAACCCGAGACGCAGTCGAAGGTTTGTACAACTGTCGAGAATTCTCCCAACTTCCCCGAGTGTTTAGATGGGGCTATGGAAACGCGGAAAAAAACGTCCTCTATTGCTTCTATAAAATATTTCTCAAAGATAATTCGACAAAAGAAGGAAAATGCTGGTTGTTTTACTTCTAGATTGAAACAGATTTTCCTCATATTTCCTACCAGCCAATCAAAACGCTCGTCTGACTACATAACCAATCAAAATTCGTGTGATGTCACAGCCGTGTTTCCATACTCTCATCTATAAGACACGGCGATTGACCAATGAGAGTGCGCGTACTATCCTCAGGCTAATTATTTTGTAATTTCAAGTAGAAACACTAATGTTCAGCTGGCAAATGAACCATTCTTTATTTCATGAAACCTCAATAGTGACCAATGAGAGTGCGCGTACTATCCTAATTATTTTATAAGTTTAAATGAAATCTAAGATCAAACCATATGCCAGCAACGTGCACCTTTGAATTGTAGAAAAGCACCAGTTTGAGCGTTAAGTCACTGAGAGCCAGTTGTGTGGAAGCAGCATTATCGATCGGTTGGAACAGGTTAAGGTCATTTGGCCCTGAAAAGAAAACCATACAATTAAGATAAAAAACGTAGCTTTACAATAAATGAACGGAAAACTCTTCAAATACGACATTCGCTTTCGGTATGAGATCAGACAAATAGCAGAGTGAAAAGGGAGGCACATGCATTGTCTTGCATGTCTTTATAGGCAGCAATGGACAGGGGATTAATAATAATAATAATAATAATAATAATAATAATAATAATAATAATAATAATAATAATAATAATAATAATAATAATGATAATGAACCATATTTTAGTGTCAAGTGTATTTAGCGCTCGGACAGTAATTGGGGACACAGTACACACAGTACCCGGTTCAATTTATCTGCAATGAAGGAAATGATCTAACACATTTCGCAACGAATTTGCTATAAACAAGCAAGCGCCCATTTTTTCGATCATTCCTACTTATCACTGAGAAGGCGTTGATGTGAGTTTTAAACGTGGACAACTAGGATCACGGAATGTGGACTTTGGACTTCAAAATTGAACTGGATATTGACCAAGATCTTGTAACATAAAAAATCATTGAGATAATGTGCACTTTAAAAGAAATGGCTAAAATTTCTTCCAACAAAGTGTAGGCTACCCGTAACTTCTTGTTTTTCTTAAACATTCTGACAGAAGACATTTACATTTGTACCTGCAGTATGCAATGCAATAATGTGTTGCTCTTGTAGTCCTTCACTGAACACACACACGGGACCTAGCTGACCCTGCAGGGATGTTGGCACACCCCACACATAATCCTGTGAGCCTGCTCCGATGGTGGAACAATGCGGTGAACTGGGTTCGGTCGTTAATCCCGTCAGAGAGACTGGAAAGGAGAAATGAAACTTCCGCTGAGTGCCCTTGCCATCTGGGAGTTCTTTGGGCGAGAGCACAGTCCGGGGACTGCCAGAACCTATCTGACAGACGGCTAGATCCTAAAAATAAGAGAAAACATTGTAGACAGAACTCGACCAGCCGCGTATTTTCCAACCTTAGGAACTCTTATACCCCCTGTAGGTTCACTTGAAAATCAGCGAAGCTTGCAACTGCTTCAGTTTCTTATTTAAATGCGATGGTTTTTCTAACTAGTAAAATATCTGTATTACCTCGCTGAGGCCTGGAAATTTCAGTGGAAAGTTTATCCTCAGGACACCATCAACATAAACAGACACAGAGGTCTGACCAAAAGGTCGACGAGAAGGCAAATGTGAGACAGCTATGGAGTGCTGGAAACAAAAAGACAAGGAATCATTTGCAAACCCACAATGAATAAAATAAAAATGCAAAGAGATTCTGCAATAAAAAATTCAAATGAAGTATACCGGGGGACTATCTGGGGATACTGAACAGAAATCAAATCAAACATATTTGAAAATAAATTTGTTAGGCACAAGGGGCTTATGAATGTGATGAAAGAGCTCTTTATTGATTTGTGAGGAAAACGAAAACGGGGTTCAGAGAATTTCCATACCCATTTCTGGTCGCAAAGTTGACACACTGGCACCGTAACAGTGGTGTAGTCCTTTCTGTGACACACTGCTACTACCAAATGACCGGTGGAGGCAAAAAATGCTTCTAGACCAACTCCAGATGTGGTAAAAAAGCTGAGAGAAAAAGTAAGAGAAGAAGACTCGGTCATGACACACTTCGGACATGAGAATTGTGAATATTTAATTTACGAAATTCGCCCCGTATTAAACCACGAAACAGCAGACTACTTGTCTCCGTAAAGGGTTTGATTTCATGCTCGTATGTTTATTTTAATTACTGGGTTGCCATGTGGCAATCCAGTCGAAATCTGCGAAGCATTTTTCCGTTTATTTATTTTCTTTGTCGGAAATCGGAAAAATTGCGCAATAGGGTCTTTCCTGTAACCCCCCTGCTAAGTATTGTCTTTGTGCCTAGAGTCTTCTGCGCGTATCTTTGGTAGGTTTCACGGGGTAGTAGAAATGCGTAGATTTTATCCGGTGGACACAGTAGAATATTTAATTAACCTGAAATAGCGTCGAAGCTGATGTAACATGAATGGCGTTTTTGTCGATCTTTAAACCAAATATACCCTTTTGAAGCTCAAGAATGGAACGTCAATTCGATAAACAACACAAACGGTGAAAAATGAATATCTGGCATCTTAAAAGCGACGAATAATGGACTTCAACAACAATTGCATCTTTTGATCGGCTGTCAAGCAGTGATCTGTATTTCTAAATAATTTATTAACCGTGGTGTTACGTAAAACACTGAAACCAAATGGCAAATTCGAACACCTTGAATGCATCTGTGTTAATGTTCATTCAAGTCCGGTCTCTGTTGTCTGACTATTTATATTCATTTGCACTCAACTCTGCACAGTCTTCAGGTAGAAAATAATAATCGGAAATGCGACGTATTCTCGACAGTCAAGACTTATTTGAAAAATGCTTGTTGTCTATTTTATGCTTCATTATTCAACGAAAAGGTTCTTCAGAAAAGGGTTTGATCCTGAACTCCGGTGAGAAATTTATTTAGTTGCGTATGGTTTTTGGTAAGGAGTTTGTTGCTTGTTTGCACAGAAGGAAGGTTTTTGCTCTGCCTCGACTAGCAAATATGCTGTTTGTTTCAATAAAATTTTTGGCTGGAAAAGGTTTTTGTGAGATTTTTCTGCCTGCGTGGGGATTCATCATGTTGTGTAAATATTAACTAATTTGCATGCATTCATGGATTGAAATTTGATATGGGAGCAGTTTTCATAACGATGACGGAAATTCTTGCTGTTTAGTCATTCTGGTGTAATATAAAGGCCTGGCCAAACGCTCGAAACATTTCAACGCAACATCTTGCAACAATGTTGGGCACAACATGCTGCGTACGTTTGGCCACCCTGTTGCGATATGTAGCGTGCGTTTGGCCAGTCCATTCAACACATGTCGCAACACCATGCAACAATGTTGCAAGATGTTGCGTTGAAATGTTGCGAGCGTTTGGCCAGGCCTTAAGGTTAATTTGGGAAGCCAACAAATAATCTAATGCGCATTTAGGTGAATTTTTACGTTCTTGACCAAATTTAATTTATGCAACAATTATTTACAAACAAGAAGGTGTTTTAAAAACAAATAGTGTTTCGTTTCCGGACTGATAGTTTGTTAGGGTGTTTAGGAATGAGTACGAAAATTTGAAGAGGACAAACACGTACCAAAGGCAACCCAGTTTACGATCATGGAGCGTCTAGTTCTTTATTTGAATAAACAGCCCAACAACCTACCCGCCATTAAAGGAGAGTGGGTTTAATACTGGGTTGACTTCATAGACTGCTTTGCATTTTGCTGGTTCTTCAAAAAACAGCGATGCAAATTAACTTGTGACGTCAACCTGTTTTGTAACACAGTCCCTATCGTTGCTCGGTTTTGGATCAAAGTATGACCACTTTTTTCTTCTTTCAAAGGAAAATAATAAGGTGAATTTTTATTCCAATGTATTTGGGACGATTTCAGAGAATAAATAAAGTGGAAAACTGAGTTGAGGTGATAAGCCAACCTGTAGAGAATTCGTCTGAAGTGGAATATCTTTCTTCCGTTGCTTTGTCTTCGATCCGTTACGCCCTCTTTAATGTCAGCTGGCCCCAAGCAAACCCAAGCATGAAAAGTAAAACTGTTTCCTGGCCATTTCTGTAGCCCCGGAACAGAGATTCCCTACCGGAAAAAGTTGCGAGAAAACATGAGGTAAAACAATCTATATTGGGTTAAAATGGAGTAAGATGATACAAGTAAACAGGGACACTGAGATGAAATTTCACTACAGCTTTATGCAAAGGAAAGCACTTTACTCAGGGTTAAATTCAGACGATGAAGCTTTGTAGGTAGTCCATGACACCACGGGTTATTGACTTAATGGAGAAACAACTTTTCGGTTTCACTAACTTGCCCGAAGGACAAGACATAATGAAACGAAATCTTTTCTACCACTAGTAATAAGCATATTGTGCGTTTTGCATAACATGAAGACTTATCAGGGAAACGGTAAGCCCTTGCTAAAAGTAGTTGTTGGTGGGCTACCTCTACTAGAGGGTACCCAGTCATAAATTTGGTCGATCCTCGCTGTTAGATATTGAAATCCCATAGCACCGGCTCAATCCCTGGCATGAAAACGATAGCTGTAACCGCCTGCTTTAACGTTTCTTCGTGTTATTCTTGAAAGGGTGGCCCAGTTAACGTCCAAGAATCGTTCTCGTTAGAGGTAAAAGCAATCGCAATAACCGCTGATCAAATGCGCTCATCCGAATGCAGCGCATGCACAATTGCATGCTGCAATTGCAATTGCACGCGGGCGGGGAAATCCTCTTCAAGCAATTGACAATAATTGTTTTTTAACAACTTCTCTTGATTGGCTGAGAACAAATTGCACGGTTTTTAAAATCAAGGCAGTTAACAACTTGACACTCCAGGCGAAAAACTTACTGCAG
>NC_090882.1:9812477-9829977 GCF_036669935.1 Montipora foliosa
GTTGTGAGCGCAATTTTTAGCAATTGCGTAGAGAAGTGGCTTCATAGCTCACTTGGGTTAGAGCGTTGCACCGGCATCACGAGGTCAAGGGTTCAAACCCAGCTGAAGTCCTGAATTTTTCAGGCTTCTCTACTCAATTGCTAAAATTGCGTTCACAGCTGCGAGGATCATAGCTCAATTGATTTCATTTCCGCAGTTCAGTATATGATTAATTTCATACATCATTTCGTTCAAGGTTGATAAAGACAAGTTTAGTAGCAGGCATTTTAGCAGGCGTTTGACAATTATTTTCATGTGAATCTCCAAAAAAAAGATGGATTTCTAACTTCTATTCCATGTGTTCATAAATTAAAGTACAACTTTACAACCTACAGAAAGCTCATAAAACGATAATGTTTTGGTGTCTCTATACTGTGGTAGCCACAATCATGTTGTTTTTCGCTGCATTTTGATGACATATCTTTGGAAAACGCAACTCAATCTTGCTCTGAAACCTTCTCGAATAGCTGACACATTCCTGTTTGCTAGAATAAACAACAAGACGAAGGAACCAAATGCGAGGAAAAGCAGGAGCACAAATACACATCAGGGACTTGCACGTACTACATGTGCATTACACTGCGCAGAAACCTCATAAAATGATAAATGCTTTGATATGTCTGGTAGTCACTAGAGATTCTAAACTCATGTTGTCGATGTTTTTTTTACTGCAATTCAATGACATATCTTTGCAAAACCGAACTTAATCTTGGTCTGAAACTTTCTCAAAAAGCCGAGACCCTTTGTTTGCTAGAATGATCGAAGAAGAAGAAGAAGAAACCAAATGAAGGGGAAAGTGAACACAACTGTACATCCGGGACCTGCACTATATTACATTGCTCACAGCTTAGTCCAACTCACAGCGCTATATTACATTGCTCACAGCTTAGTCCTGCCAATGATTGACTAATAATAATAAGCACCAGATTTTTCTAGTCAATCACCATCAAGCAGAGCGATGCTCAACACAAACAGTAGGATTGGAACTCAATTTCTAACCTTTTCGTGTCAACTGTTAAAGACGGCAGCCAATCTAAAAGAAGCAAAATGACGTCAACATTGTTGATAACTTTGTTTCCTTCACTGTAATCCCCTTCAACTGCCTAGGAATAGGAAAAGGAGGCAAAATGTAATAAATGCTATTTACATGTAGTACCATTTAAACCCCAATTAGGTTAATAATAATAAAATAATAATAATAATAATATAATAATAATAATAATAATACCCCCGGTAATAATAATAATAATAATAATAATAATAATAGTATTCCATTTATATAACAATTAGCAAATTTTCTCCATAATTATTATTGTTAAACAATGAAGTATGCTTCACAAAATTATGTGGGCTTGGTTATTGCTGCCTTACAGTTCAAAACCTTCATTTTCTCTGGATAATGTTAATTTATTACAGGCTCTCGCCCACCCTACAGGCATTGCATGCGTGGAACAATTTTCAAATACTAAAGTCCTCCTGAAATTCATCCAATCAGATCGCTGCGATGAGTAATACGAACTTTTCAATACAAAAGCAAACGGTCAAAAAAGCCTGTCTGTTAAAGGTGGACCTTTAACACAGCTTGTGTGAGGCGCATAAACCAAAACCACAAGATTGCGTTTTCGAGGGAACGCTGCACTACAGTTGTTTAGACAATCTTCTGGATTGCATGACTTTAACAACCTCACTTACTTATCTCCTCTGCACTAAGAGCTGAAAGGTAAACAGCACGTCTCAAATCGGACAAGACTATTGCTTCAAAGAAATGCATATATTTGTGTCCTTTCACAGGAACACATGAGTCCAACAAATTGACCTGCTCCAAACTGCGTGGCTTCATACAATGTAGGTCAGTTGGTAGAGCGTTGCACTGGCATCGCAGAGGCTATGGGTTCGTATCCCGTTGGAGCCACCTGAAATTTTCAGGTGTCTACAAGAGACAATTGCTTAAATTGAAGAAAAGTTCGAGGATCATTTCATACTTTTGTCTATAGTCCGCACATATAAACATTACTTTGATCAAGTTCTTTCACAGAATGCACTAGTCCAACCAATGGACCTTATTGGAGTTGAGCCTGCAGGCACATTTTCTTTTGTTTAAAACTACATGTACAATCATGTATTACAAAAGAGGATTAAGGGTCAATTTAATTCAAAATAACCCCTTAGCCTAGTTTATGTGGCAAAGCCACTGATAACTCTGATAAGGGCTATTGAGCTGCTCCCAACTGTGGGTCTTCATAGCTCAGTTGGTAGAGCGTTGCAGCGGCATCGCATACGTCATGGGCTGAAATTTTCAGTTGTCTACATGTACACTGCACACGAGACAATTGCTTAAATTGTCAAGAATTTCAAGCAGTTCAAGATGTCACACATTAACCTCATTTATTACATTACAAAATATACATGTATGTTTTACATTACAAGCTAAGCAATGTCTCATTTAGCATAAGGTGAAAAAAAAACTGCTGAAGTAGCAATAAAATGGTCACAAAGAGCACAGAATAAACAACTAAATCCTGGAATCCCTTTCTTCAAGTGGAGTACCTACCCAATCAAAAAGAAGCTGTATGAAGTCTTCCAATGGGGATTCAAGTCTTTGGAGATAACTGCAAAACTTTTCAAAGCCAACACTGTGTTTGAAGACTTCCTGTGTCAAACAATGCAAGGCAGTCATTTCAAATTATTTTGTTCTCAATAAATTCATTATAATCACAATCTTTACAAAATGTATTTACGTTAGGAGTTGGTGCCAGCATGCAATTAGGGACAAATTCAGGCCAGACCACAACAACGAGAATTCCATTCCCTGCTCTTATAGAATAGTGTGTGGGGTCTTTAATGCCCCACAGATTTTACGTTTTATAGTCCTTATCTTTCCAACAGCTCCAACCGCTGTTGGAGTTGGGGTTCAGTAGGGTTAACCCTAGACAATTTCACTTGTCAATAGGGAACCCCTGGGAATCAATGGGTTAAGAGGCCCATCATAGCAAGCTTACATTGCGCTATGAAAAAGATATTAAAAGTGGTACATAATTATTAAAAACCTTGGCAGCTGAAGATGAGTGGGTGAGCCTCTTAATGGCTCCCACAACACAGTGATACAACTTGTTTTGTTCATCATCATCTAGACACTAAAAGCAAGTGAGAATAAATTATAGAGAAAAGGCAAGTCTAAATGTTCCTGTCCTGAGCAACTACAAATATGCCAACCATCTTATTAGTTTATGCATAAATGTAAAAGTTGGCTAAATTGTAACACTGTAAACTTCACGTAAACAAAATGATATAAAATGAAATGAATATATGCAGATTTGAAATCAAGTGAAGTTATCATCCTCCCAGTTATGAAAGCAGTTTTAGCAATTGCGTAGAGAAGCCTGAAAAATTCAGGACTTCAACAGAGTTTGAACCCATGACCTTGCGATCTGCCAGTGCAACATTCTAACCAACTGAGCTATGAAGCCACTGATGTTGGGAGCTGGTGGGTTTAAATGTTCCTGTGATGAATGAATCAATGAACAAAAGGATATATGAAATCACAGGAACATTCAAACCCACAAATGACCAGCTCCCAACATCAGTGACTAGACAGAGTTCAGTTGGTTAGAGCGTCGCACTGTCATTGCAAGGTCATGGTTCAAACCACTTTGAAGCCCTGAATTTTTCGCAATTGCTAAAATTGGATTCATAGCTGCAAGGATCATAGCTTCACTTGACTGTACTATATCGTAAACCTATTTGGATGACCAATATTCCCGAGGATCTCCTGAACAACAGTGGTCCAGTACCCAAATGAGAAATACATGTAAGAAAATCATGGATTTGGCAAAGGCTAGCAGCACTCAGATTTTTCTCATGTAAATAAAGCCTAAGTCATTGTGACTACATAGTTTTAAATAAATGAAAAATAAAGCTAAGATATTTTGTAAAATATAATTAATATATTACCATGATTAATCCACTTAAAGGTGCAGGATTGCAAAAAAAAAAAACACCTTAAATCTCATTTGCATCTCATTAAAAAAAGAGTGCATTGTATGATACCTGGTATTCCTTCAAAAACCGATTACCGTATTATTTTTTTCCACAATCCCACACCTCACTCTAATAAACCCTTTCACTCCCAATAGCGCTATTACTTATTATTCTGAAGCGACGTAGGATGTTACTTATCAAAGCTCTTTTTTCATACATGCATGCAGCACATGGAATGTTCTACCCGCTGAGTTACGCCCAAGTCACATCTCCCTAGCCTCATTTAAGCGTTCACTACAATTGTAATTCAATATTATAATAATTAAATAAAGGCCCTAAATCTGTATGGCATGGGCAACATCAGAACCTGGAAATCAATCCCAGGTGCAACATAGCAAGGACTCTCCTTTGCCCATCGTCATGCTGCTTCCAGCAATTTGAACTCTTGTTTTGCTTCCTTTTTATTTATTTTCATTTTTTGTTTATACATGATCACTCACTGAAAAACTACCGGTATGTCCTTTTAACCCTTTAACGTCCAAACCAGCCTAAACCGGCCAGACTTCCCCCTGGGAGTCAATGGGTTAATGTCACTTGCAGAACACTTTCTGATGACCAAAATGATGCTGATTTACATGTTGGATGGCCTCATAGGATCCATCAACGGAATTCATATTATAAACTTCCCAACTGCCCATACATCTTTAATACTACATATATTACTATTTACCCTTATTGTGTAAAGGATCAATTTGTTTTTAACAGGAACAGTCCCTCTTTGGTTTATGAAATGATCCTGTAATATGTCAGTTTTCTATCCAGGCATTTAATTATTGACAACTGACCTTGAAATCCAGCACAGAAACCAAAGCTGGAAAACATCCAATTCCAACAAACACAGCCTGAAAACAAAATTGAACAAACCACAATCTTCAAGTGAATTATTTACTTCCCACCAGTGACATGGCCCTCGTTCAATTCCTAGATTCGGCATCATTCATGTACATTTATGTGGGTTAACTGAGTTTGTTGTTTCTCTACTCTGCTCCAAGTGGTGTTTCTCCAGGTACACTACTCCAGACCCGTTTTCCCCTCTTTTCAAAAGCCCCCCCCCCCCCCCCCCCAAATCAAGCAAGGAGCATGGATTTGCACACCATTGCAGCAGTTCAAATTGGGCACTAGAAGTCTAAACACTTGGATAAAGTTTATTATCATTATCAAAATATTGCAGAGGGAATGGTTGTCATTGATAAGCTTAACCCCCAAACCCCCCCCCCCCCCCCCCCCCCAACCTCAATCAAGAAGCATGGATTTGCAGGCCATTGCAGCAGTTCAAATTGGGCTCAAGCCGGCAGGATCAACTCTGCCACACTTTGTTGCCTCTGGTTTGTCTAAGATGTTTCTTTTGGATTAAAAATGGAGTGTGTACAACCTGCAGTGTACAACATTGGTCATAAATAAATGTACACCTCCCCCTCCCTCTCTTCTACAGGTGTATGTTGCATTTATTGGTCTGTTCTTGCACTCAAACCCATAAACAAGGAATTTAGGAAAGGAACTTTATTTATTATAAGTGTGTAGTCGTTCTAGTACCAGAGCACTAATTGGGGACACTGTAAACTGAAATTAACAATCAATGCAAGTCAAGTTAAATGTTGGTTTTTAAGGAGAGGGGAAACCCGAGTACCCAGAGAAAACCTCTTGGTGCAGAGTAGAGAACCAACAAACTCAACCCACATACAGTACATGTAGATGTATGACACCAAGTCTGGGAATCGAACCCGTGCTCTATTGGTGGAAGGCGAGTGCTCTCACCACTGCGCCATCTCTGCACTCCATCACCATTGAAGGGAGAGAGGGGGCAAATTTCTGTCTGTGTTACAACATTTGTGACTGAGACTGTAGCTTGATTTCAAGCTAAAGCCCACTATCTGTATAATCAAACGCTTAACATTAATAATTTAGATATAAACTTTATTCAAGCGCCACAATGGTGACTTACTTGGAGCACTGCTGAATCATTGCAATCCAAGATCTTAGGAATGGCATCTGCATGATAAGAAAAAAGTTGAATGTTTGAATTCATAGCACCATGCAGCCTAGCAACTTTAACTTTACATGTTAATCGATCATGATAATATTTTACATTAATTTTTGATCTTTAACAGCATACAGTGAGATACTCTCTGGCAATGCAAGGTTCTCAATAGAACCCGAAACACCTGTCAAAGGTGTCACCAGTAGGTGTTACAGCTGCAAAAGCGCCTTGATCAGTAAATCAATCAATATTATTACAAATATAAAAAGAACGACTTTTGGAGAAAATAAATCTGTAAAGTTTTTAACCCTAGTTGCTTTTGCAATTTTCCTTGTCGCCTAGAAATCATTTTTGGGGAACACAGTAAACAAAAAAATCCAGTCACAGCTGGAGAAAGAAAATTCACTGACAGAGACAAACAAAATAATTTTGTAATTATTTCCTTATTAATTTTTAGCAAAAGTAGCAGCAAAGTGGCAATTGCTAACCCTTTTGGTTTGAAAGAGCGAATATAAAAACAAGAATTCGCGACTTCTCTAGATATTTACATATAAGTATCAAAGGGCAAAAATATAATTCGCAAATGTGACTATATTGGTCACAATATCGAGCCCTGATTTTATTTGAAGGGCTTTGATCGCAAATGCAAAACATAACTGCCACATTGAATTCAAAACATTTTAGCCCAGGCCACTCACAGATGTCGTGTTCCAGACATGGCCATGAATATCACGAAACCAACCAGGGATTTTTTGCTTTCTCTCAAAGTAAAATGTAAGTACCATAGAAAATTGTTTGGAAAAAATAACAGATTATTACCCTAGAATGAGGGAAAACATAATATTCCAAGCCTCTTGATGAAAAAACGTTCCTGGGAAGCATGCCCTTGGAACCCCCTAGTACTGTAACATGTACATCTTTGGCCACGTACTTCAGTGTTACAGTTGAAAATACATGTAACCTCCAATGTACAATCGGCTGTTCAAAATTCTATTGAGAACCCTGCTCTCTGATAACATTTCCAAAAGCCCAAGAAATTGAAGTTAACGGGTACTAACCAAGCAAGCACAGAGTCTGCTTAAAGTGAACTGAAGAATGACTGCATGTTTCCCTTGAAAGATAACATATTCAAGAACAATTATATTATTAATGATTTTTACGAGCATAAAAATACTTGTTTGCAATTTCTCATTAACTTATCGACGATGCACCTCAAAACAATTTCAAATAGATCTGCAATAAGTAACAAAGTAACTTCAGACCGTTGTTCCAACAAGGTCAAATGGGTCCATGACCTCTGTGTTTCTGGTCTCTAACTACCAATTGTCGAGCTATAAAGCCACTCAGGTAGCAGTCAATTTGGTGGGTTCGTGTGTTCCCAATAATTAATGAGGTAAAAGAAAGTTTAGAACAATACCCAAGAGGTATAACATCCAAGAATCGTTTCAGCAATGAAGGTGTATCCACAAGGCACTAAAACATAAACAGAGTAGCTTGCATCAAAGAACCCAGTTTGATGAAGGACTGACTGATTTACTCCAAGTAAATCGTTTGCTACCAACCTGAACTTTTTTAAAGGTTATAATATTATTATGATTTTTCTCACACATAAAAATGAAATTATACAACCAATAACAGGCCTATAAGTGGTTTCACATCACACCATCGCAGCCATGTTGATGGACAAAAACAAGAGATCTCTCATTACCTCCCTTTGTTCGTCTAAAAAACTTTCTGGTCATCTCAGTCATTCACACAAACGCTAAATTCAACCACTGTGGAAAGGGATATTTCTGTCCAAAATATTAATGGCCAGAACAGTAAGAGCACACTGTCCCTTTATTTAAAAAATAAAGGGTGTTTTCTGTGCTTCCATAGCCTCATCGATCATCTACACACAAGGGGGAGCTGCGAGAATTCGAGACAGTTGTGGCTATGGAAACACGGAAAAAAGTCCTCTAATGCTTTTATAAAATATTTCTCAAAGACAATTCAACAAATGAAGGGAAACTGCTGGTTTTTTTAACTTCTTAATTGATTAACAGATTTTGTTGATACATGCTCATAATTATTATTATTTCCTACCAGCCAATCAAAATGCACGTCTGACTACATAACCAATCAAAATTCGTGTGATGTCACAGCCGTGTTTCCATACTCTCATCTATAAGACACGGCGATTGACCAATGAGAGTGCGCGTACTATCCTCAGGCTAATTATTTTGTAATTTCAAGTACATTAAACTAATGTTCAGCTGGCAAATGAACCATTCTTTATTTCATGAAACCTCAAATTAACCAAGTACAAAGGTACTGAGAAATTGAGATTTCTTTGTATGAAAGTTCTTTATATACAAATTTTACTTTAACATACCCTGTTGGCAAAGATTTCCTTGGTTTCTCTATCTTCTGACGAAAGGAAACTGCTGCATGGATTTCCTCAATGTTGTCCAGAATTTTGGACAAAATGATCATTTAACTCTTAGACTAACAACCTGTTTCAAACCTGCTATAACCAGTTTGAATGTAATATTTTAACGCCTGTCCAATGGTGGTAGAGTGGAAGTGATGTTGCACTGACGTCGCGTCACTCATGTGTGACAACATCGAGGAGATCCATTGAGACCTCCGCAAAGCGGGTTAACTTTGATACATGTAGGGGAAAGATTTTCATAATATTACCTACACCAAGACATTGATAATTATACAGAGGTTTATTTAGAAATACTTAAATAGAAGTTTCACTGTTCTCCTAGCTTATATTTTTAAAAAGGTCATGATTAAAGCTGAAAAGTTTCATCATGGCATTTTAAAACCTCTGAATCCCAGTTTAAGCTATTTAAAACAAACTGTGATTCAGCCTCAAGCCCTGCAACATACATGTACCTTCACTGACCTCAAAATAGAGGAGGATCACTTCACTATTTCGTGTATTCAAAAAATTAATGTCAATTTGTCTGACATCCTTCCTAATAGTTCAAAGTTAACCAAACTACCGGTACAGCACTGTATCTCATGAATGGTTGCTTCTCAGATTTTGATTCACTCATTGTGAAGAATAGTCCTGCTTAATCATCAAAATTACAATTCGCTTGATTGTGATTGGTTTAAAAAACTCCAATTTTCCACTAATTCACTTGCCAAATTGTTATCAGACAGTTCAATAAGCCAATCACATTCACAGTTGTAGTTTAAATCAAGCAATCACAGACCCCTAAGTTTCTTTCTTTCAGAGCGAGATTGAACAATTTACGCCTCTTTTGTCAGTCCTTTAACGCAAATTTTCACAGCTATGGAGCAATCCATGCTCATTTTTCTTATCAAAGTTTACTAATTTATTGCTTCAATAAAATTAATTAAGATCAAACTTACAAACCTGATGTTGGTTTTTCAAATCTGCATGGTGAATAAGATGTATGATTTTTATTAGACTTGCCACAGCAAGTTCATAACTTTGATCCCCTCCGTAAATTGCATCATCAAGTTTTTTTGACAAGTCATTTTGTGTGTGAAGATTGGATAATTCTCTAGATTCCAATGATCTGAAGAGTTTGTCAGTGATTCCAGGGCTGATTTTGGAAGCTGAACATCCCTGAAAAGAAAGAAAGCACTGATTCAGAAGTCAGACAATGGGAGACTATCATTCATGCTTTTTTTGCTCGACTTAAAGTGAAACTGTCATACTCAATTTGCAAATCAAAAGTGCTTCAGCGTTGTCTGTACTCTAATATCTACAACGATACTATTCGTCATCACAGTGGTCAAAATGTTGTGGACTCCCGAGGCGCAACTTTCTCGCAATATGATTGGTTTATTTCCCAAAATGGGCATTCCTGATTGGCTATTACATTGCGTGACAAATTGACGCGAGCATGTTGCATACAGCATTGTCTAGACTCTTATTGATATCTGAAAATTAGCCAATTATAGTAATAGGTGCAACCCACAGCATTTCAACCAACAAATTAAGTAATGATATAAATTAATATCATTAGCGTGTATGGATATTGATAGGAAGATGACACTGAAATGATGGATACATGTCATCCTTGCCACCAAAGGTGTCATAATTCTCATCATGATCAGGATTTTCATCATCTTACCGTAAATCCATACCATACTGTGTTCTTGCCGTAAATCCTCTAGTAAGCCCCCCCCTCTCTAAAAAGCCTCTTGTTACGGGCATTACTAAACCACGAAACAGCGAAACACTGACTCACCAAAACAGCGAAACGAAACACTAAAACACCATGTATGACCCTACCATACATTGAATACTAACCAACAAAGGTTGGATTTGAGATTAAATATTGTTTTAGGCCTAATCAGGCCTAAGACGTTATCGCTCAGTTCATTGGGATTAAGATTAGGATTCAGATTAAGACTAACCTTTTTCAGTTAGTATTCAATGTATGATGGGGTCATACATGGTGTTTTGGTGCTTTGCTTCGCTGTTTAGTAATGTCCCCTTTTTGCCATAAATAAGCCCCTCCTCTCGACAAGTCTGGCCGGTTCAGGCCGGTTTGTGTGTCAAAGGGATAATTGGATAATTATTTCATGGGGACAGTTTGTCAGTGAGTGATTAACCCATTGACTCCTGGGGGTTCCCCATTGACGAGTAAAGTCATCTGGTATCAGACAGAGTAAAATACTACTTATGGGTTAGACCGGAAGGGTTTTTAATTATTATTGGATGAGGTTGAGCATGTTAGCGATAATTATCAAGGCCAAAGTTTGTGTTATCAGCTGAAGCCGAAGGCTGAGGCGGATAACACAAACTGAGGCCTTGATAATTATCGCTAACATGCGAAAACCGAATTCAATAATTGTTTTATTATGCATATTCCTGAGCTGAGCTCCACCATGACAAAACTGATCAAACTGCTGGTTAGTGTGTTAGGTGACGTCACTTCTGCATGCATAAAACTATTGTCTGTAGATATGACGTCAATTCTACATATATAAAATCTATTGTTTGTAGGTATGACATAAGAGAAACAGAGCAAGCAAGAATTAGCTGCGTGCTTATAGCCAATCAAAATCGAGCTGGTGACACCAATGTATAATAATTACTATTATCATCACTGACATCCTCATCACGATAACCATCACTATCATCATATAATATATTCAATTTCCCAGGAAACTGACAAAATAATTTTACTGGAAATCAATTTTTCATAATAAAAACTGATAGCCTCTCAAGGGTACCCACAATCCCCACGTCCTCCTCCACCCTGTACATTCTGATTCATCCCTATACACCCACCCATATCGCTCCTACAAAATTCCTCCCTGACACTCCAACAATCTGATTTGTACTTAAGTTTTATACGACTGGTTTGCTTATGGAGTCAATTTATTTAAGCTTAGTAAGGAAGCATTAAACGACGACTCTAATGCTTAGGGCAATTAAAGTTTTCCAAAAATTCTCCGACATTGATACTAAACCGTTAGGAACCTGATTCTCGAAGCATGTTCAATCCGTAAACATTCGATGCCAGGTACTAATTAACTAGAAAGCTAAAGAACAAGGAAAAGACTGTCAACAACACAGAAAGAAAATACGTCCTAATCGAAAGCTGCTGCATATAAGCATATATCAGCTCGTTACATTAATTTAATAAGAAAGAGGAAAATATATAATTATCACAAATTTATGCGTCAAATGAGCACATTCATAAAATTCTGATTTGCAACTCAGTTTGCGCCTTGATATCTTTTTACACACCTTGTCATTGACAAAATTCCAGATGTCTTGCGGTTCAGAAGATGTAAGTTCACTACAATAAAAAGATGAAGTCCCAATGATATTGTCTTTTAAATGTCAGGTTACGTACTGTATACAATCAATGATTCAGATGAAGAGATTTCTTGAGACAGCAAATGAAGTCCCACCAAAGTTTTCTGTCATATTTTCCCATAACAATGGAAACAATTCGGAACCAGAATTGTCAAACCAAGATGATTCGAGAAACATCGACTAATACTCGCCTGTTAGAGACCTGAGTGAGTGTTTCCGAAGATTCAGCCATTCTTGTTTTGGAAGTCAAAGCAATGTTTGCCCCAGGCTCTTCACTTCTGGGTTGAACCAAGCGCCACGGCCGAGCGAAAACATCCAGTGCCTGCGCGCTTGTCCGATAAATTGAAGTCTAACGTACCATTTTCAGATGAAATTACAAAAGCAACACTTTCTTCAAAGTTATTTCAGGACCCCGAGAGGGTTCGAGCTAGAGACATTGCGCAAGGGCTAGAAGTGGAAGTTGATGTTAGAGCGCTTAATATTAAAAGCACGAAACGTTTTTGAGGCATGAATGGCGATCGGAATTGAGCTGTTTTCCTATTTAACTTATCTTGATACTACCACGCTTATATCGCCAATCTTTTCTCCATCGGAGATGATTAGTTTAAAAATCTGGGAGAGATTAAATTATTCGAAATATTCACTTCCGGTTTTCCTCCGAGGTAAAAAAAAACGTTCAACTCAACTTTTTTTTCCTCGCAGCCATTCATTTTAAATTGCGACATTCAATTTTTTAAAAGAGATGCATATATTTAACAAAATTTTCACCGAGTCTAAGGTGAATAATTGTTTTAGTATAATTACATTATACACTTAATGTATGGTCCCGCGGGAAACATCAGGACTCGAGGGAAACTTGCACTACATACGATACATATTACAATACCATAACACTAGTCAAATGGAATTATAGTTGATCTGTTTACAACGTAATTGTTTACATTTTAATTGTTCGAGTCTCTAATAAGAATTTTGTTTGTTACTTTCACTATGTAGGGTATTGGCTTTCTAGGATTTAATAGGTTGTTAAATAAATAGATAGCAAGAAAATCAAAATACAGAAGCTGAGAAGTAGAAGGACACAATGTAATTTTATAAGGACAGAAAAAATTTCCATTTGTTCCTAAATTCTTTCTCCTTATTACAACTGGCTGCAATATATTTTTCTATATTAATTTTTTCGCGCACAAGTGAGGCAAAATCATCGAAATTGTACTTTATGGTATTTAAAGCGTTAACATACAAGAAATATTTACCTAAAATAATAAGATGGTTGAGGGCCAAACAGTAGTTGTGACAGCGAATAATTCCGAACATAATCTCCAGTTCTGGAGAAAACAAAACTAACTAGTTGCCTGAGGGACTGTACGGCAAATGCTTTGTTATTTCTTTAGACTTTTCCTTCAACAATCACAGCAAAACATCCGCAGCGGGCAGCAACTGCGGAATTGTATCCCGGTCGGGATACATTTGAATTCGACCAGGGTACGTTACGGGGAATCAACCAATCACAGTGCTTCTTTTGTTGAGTGAAACTCTAGGTATATAGCAAAAGTTGATGATTTGAAAAAAAGGAACAATTATTTTCTTCGCTTGTCACTTTGAAAAAACCGCTTCGGTGATTATCACGTAAAAATCACCTCTACTGCAATCTATCAGGGCAGAGAATTTTCAATAATCTCCTCTGTAATTATACTAGCTCAATATAAATGTAATTAAGTTCAAATAACAAAACTGGGGAACCAAAATGTAAGCTTATAAAGAACGAAAATAAACTATGTAAATCTAAATGTTAATTGAACATATGAATGAAACATAGTTAAAATAAATCAGTTACTTTTAAAAATGTTCAGACAGCAAACAAAAACAAGCTCGAGTATGTACTCATATGATGATGTTTAGTTACACATGTCATTTCAAGCATTCCTCAGACAGCAGATATTGCAGGGACAGTGGAATATTCTTCCAAAGATCGATTTCCACAAGAGAAGTCATCTGTTTACCAATATTTGTTCTAACACTTGTCATGGATTCTAAGAGTTTTGTTGGGTAGCTTATTTAGCATTGTAATTTTATGCACATTTCCTGCGTATTGAAAGGTGACGTCTTGTTCTTAAGCTGCCTATTTTGTGCCTTCCACTAATGCCGCAATATTGTAGTCAAAACAAAAGCTTTCAAATCCGTGCTTTACGAGGAAGCGTCCCTGTAAGCGAAACATCACATTTTCAGTTGTTTTAATGACGTTCAGTACTTCGACGCTCTCGTGTGGTAAAGAGCGCTAATGAGTGGGTATAAGAGTAGATCACTATCTTTCACGGAGAGTCTTCGAGGGGAGGAGAATAAGTGATGTTCTCTTAAGTGATTTCACCAAACACGAATCCACTGGGACCACAAGTAAACAAAAACTCAAAGTCGGACTTTGATCGGGCTCGGCCATGATTGGTTCGCCAAAACATCCAAATGATAAATGCATAACTGGACATTGGTATTCATAAAAGTAATTGAAAGTTAGCATCACAAAAGTCTGACATTCTTGAATTGCGGCAAAAGGACTAAACAAGGTTTTCTTGCTCCGAAAATGCAAGCAAGACGTTTTCTTCTGATAAAAGTGTTGCTGTGCGTTGTAGTCTCAACGGAAGGATTTTGGCCATGGAGCAAACCGCCTGAACAAGACAATGAAATCAAGACCCCGGTGATACTTGGTAATTTAGATTTTTCACGTATATCTGAACTGCGGAATTGAACGAAACGAAAGTTGGAAAGATCAACGCAGTTAGTTGAACAGCTTGAACAGTTGCAAACGAAGCCCGAAAAAATTCAGGCTTGACGGGGATCCTAACCCCTGAAAGGAGTGTTATCAGTAGCTCAGCTGACAGAGTATGTGCAGTGACAATTCGTGTTTCCTTTGCCACTGTTTAATGAAGTTGCTCAACTAGATGTGACGATCATTTCAACTTTCATTTCATGGCATTGCTTGTTAAACGATAACTTTGTTTTTGATTTTCGAAAGATGACGATGAATATTTATTGATAAACTATAAAAAGAATACTAATATTAATACTAGTAATAATACTTTTAGAGCTCTATTTGACCATCTTAAAAGAAATCTACAATGGAATTACAAATTAGTAAAATGGTAATAACAAAATTTATCATCTAAAACTATCTCAAATGGGTGCTTAGTTATGTTTTAGTGCACTGGGAATAGAAGTATTATCATTGCTATATGGTTTTGAAAGGAGACGAAAAGGAAGGTCTTGTTTCGCTTTGTTTGTGATAGTTTTAGCATAGCTTTGTAGGCTGGGTTAACCACAACATGGTTTGATCTCACGACCTCAGCATCTGGCAAAGTTAGTTAGGGTTCTCCGGTCCAGCTGAGCTGTCTTGCCGGGTGTAGTTCGTCCTGTAATCTGCAAAGCTAAAGCTCTTCTTAAAATATTACTTATACGCCATGTAATGTACTATGATCGTGTAACTTTATCAAGATGCCATTATGCTTAACGTTTGCATCTTGCGAATTCAAAAAGTGTCAAGATGCCCTATGACAACAGACACGCTAGTAAGTGTTTTGTCTGAAATCCGGCTTCCGTGCCGGCTTCGGTTGCGCATATTTTTTCCGTTTGGTGCATACATCAGAGATGACAACAACGGAGGCGGCTGAGATAAAGGATTGATTAGCATGCCAACTGGTGAAGACGCTATCGTCTGTAAAAAACGTCGATCAAATTGACAGAACTCTTTGCTTCTTAGCTAGTTCAAGTCATTCGATTTTCCCCCGACCCGCATTTCGACATCTGCGATGTGTTTTGAATGCCTTTATTCCATCATAAGAGGCAATATATTTATTAAGTATAATTTTCAGGGGTGAATATAAGAATTCAGTGTTATATTCACCGCGCCACCCGCGGTGAATATAACATTTGGAGGCGCGGCTGCTAAGCCAATCAAGCACTTTTCGTGCCTTTTTATCTTGTTTTAGCCCGTTGTTTTGCGCTTTCTTGATATTCACCGCCGAAAATTACACTAAAACAATTATTCGCCTCAGGCTCAAGCCTGAAAAATTCCCGGCTTGAAGAGAACTCGAACTCATGACCTTGCGATTGCATTGCACTGAGCCATCAAGCCTGGGAGCTGGTCACTTGTAAGTTCGTATTGTACCTTGGTAATAGGAGAACGTTTGATAAAAAGAATAAGAGATATTTGCACTGACTGTATACTGTCACACAAATAAATTGTGCTTTCCGCGCCCTGATTGGCTAAATTGGAGGTGATTAGCCAAGTACTATTCTCCTCCGAGTATATAGTCGGTGCGCGAGATTTGAATTTTCCGACCACACGACAAAAATGAAATAGTTTTTTGGTTCGCTTTTTATTCAACTTGTGTGGTATATACTAAAATAATTATTCAACTCAGTGTCGGTGGCTAGCGGTGGAAAATTGACTCTGTCATTGCTTCACTCTCCTGGAACTTTGAAAAAAATTGCTCTAGCACCCAGGGTAAGATCATATATGCTGCGTGGCTTGAATTTGGCTGTGACGTTAATTTTTGACTATTGGGGAAGAATCGAAGTGCAAACTCAACAAAACTTTCTGTTGCGTTTACCCCTATAACTAAGTATCTTTAGACAGTTTACCGAACTAAAATTTATTCTTTGTGCTATAGAAATTCCCCACTCATTCCTTCATTGCTTTGGTTAGTTCCAGGGTCAGGTGGAAGCCAACTAGAAGCAAAACTGAACAAGCCAACTGTATCCCATTGGTACTGCCGCCAAAAAACATCACATTACTTTACATTGTGGGTCCAGATCAGCTTGATGTTACCTTTCGCCATTAATTGTTGGGTTGACAACATGAAGTAAGCTAATTTAATGACAAAAATTTGGTTTTATCAACGGAGTTGATAATGTAAATTGGCCACCGTACAGAGATTCTAAAAGCTGACGTTTCGAGCGTTAGCCCTTCGTCAGAGCGAATCGAGGGATTATGGGTTACGTGTAGTTTTTATAGTAGAGTAGGAGCTACGCTATTGGTGGTAACATGGCAACGTGAAAAATAGGAATATATTAGTTAAATGAAAAGCGTTCGTTAATACCGTGAGGATTAAGGGTGCCGATTTGAAAGATGAATTTTTGTTCCAGATTCTTGCGGCTTTCCGTCGTACCTAGATGTAGGGAAAGGCCGCAGATAGCCATGTGTTTTTTGGAGTGGTTAGGCAGATTGAAATGGCGAGCGACTGGCTTGGATGCATCCTTGTCATTCTTCTCAACATCGCGAAGGTGTTCGCGGAATCGGTCACCTAGTCGTCTACCTGTCTCACCAATGTATAATTTATTGCATAACGTGCAGGTTATGCAATAAATGACATTTGCGGAGGTACATGTGAAACGATCGGTGATCTTAACAGATCGCTTAGGTCCCGATATCTTGCTAGTGTTAACAATGAAAAGACAAGTTTTGCATCGTGAGCGCGCGCATTTGAAAGTGCCGGGTTGCTCGTTAGTTTTGAGCGCGCTTCTAACTAAAAAGTTGCCTACGTTTTTGTCGCGTTTGAATGAAATAAGTGGAGGTTGCGAAAAGATTCTACCAGTCTCGGGATCATTTTGGAGTAATTTAAAATTACTAAGAATGATGCTTTTGACTG
>NC_090882.1:9834977-9839977 GCF_036669935.1 Montipora foliosa
TTATACATCAATGGAAACACATTGTTTGTCCCTCATTTTATTTTAAACCCGCTGACCGTGAGACGTGAGCAGCGTACAGACACAAGTAACATATATTTGCTTCCAAGCCCCGAACTGTGGTCTGGAGACGAGGTTTTGGTTAAAACCCCAAAACGTAATTACACTGTGAACAACTATGACCATTTCTTCGAAGACATTGGATTTCCACTAGGAAAACAACTTCGTAAGCTGGTAGGGAACTTCACTTATCCACTAAGTGCGCATGCTCCAAACGTAACGGTGTACTGCTTACTTGGTTCTGGGGTACCAACAGCCGAGAGGTTTTCATTTGGCGAAGGAGAGTGGTGGAATACTCTACCGGAAGAGACTTATGGTGACGGAGATGGTGTTGTAAACTTACGCAGCCTTCGAGCTTGCGATAAGTGGGATCAGCGGCAGGTCTTCCCTGTGACAATAAAGCAATTTCCTTCAGTTGGTCACATTGAAATGTTGGCGGACGAAGGCCTGCACAATTACGTGAAGGCTCTGTTGTTTTGAATAAATGGGCTAAGAAATATTCTCAAATGTCATTAGTTTTACAACTTTCTTGAGAACCTTTTGGCAAATCAAACAAAGAACAGAAAAAAATGCTATTTTTTCATTCATAAGTTTAATAGCAAACTTGCGTGTTTTAATATTAAGTATATTCGTGATGTGTATGCGGCTTGAATGCACCATTATCTGGATCTGTTGGTTAACATATCTGTAACGTCCCACATGTACAGCCATTGTTTTCGACGGAAGAGGACCGACGTTTAAAGCCTGTGCTAAATTTGGTCTAGAAAATGGAACGAACCAAGGGGAAACGGAAGCGATTAAAATGTACAAATTACAAAATCTTGCAAGGTAGGCTTTTTCTTCAGTTGAATATTATCAAACTAAACGGATCTAAAGCTTCATAAATCGATGGCACTTTACAGATAGGATACTTAAAATACTGTCGGAGCAAAAACACTATCTCTAAACCAATTTGGAACGAAACAATTTAAGTCTGAACTTGGTCAAATTTGTTTATCACCTGTGTCCAAAGTATAATTTTCCCCAAACTAGGTTTCCAATAATTAAGGACTATAATAACTGTATTAGCTCTATTGTGGTGACCGGGAAAAGAACACTTTGCTAAAAAATGAGAAAAAGGTTGTGCTCGTTTTTGCGGTTTTCCAAAATGGCCGACAGGTAACATAATACAGCAAATATTTTCTCCTTGTTCCTAGAAGTCAAAATACTTTCACAGCATCCTTTAGTAATTAGAAGCATAGCCCTACTGTCTGGTGGAATCTCATTAGAATTGGCTCACATCTATCCGAGAAGTGGACACATTTATGTTAACTATTTGATAGTAAAATTCCTGCTCAAAGGGTGTCATGATCAAAGGCGGTTACCATGGCAACGATACGTCAGCTGGCCCTAATATGGCTATTTTCGTTTATCCCTCCAGACAACCTACATCGACACAGAAAAGGAAGGGGGTGTTACAATTTTTCATTTCAACTTTGCTTGACTTTTTCAGAGAACTGCTCTTAATGTATGATTTTCACTATAATTATATCAAACAAAAGTACAAGAATAAAGCAAAATTACTATTCACAGACAGAGACTCGCTGACTTATGAAATTGAAACTGATGATGTGTATCAAGACTTTTGGAATGATAAAAATAAATGTGACAACAGTGATTATTCACAAAACTCACCATATTTAGACAAAACCAATAAGAAAATTATAGGAATGTTTCAAGATGAGGCTGCTGGTATTCCTATCACTGAGTTCATCGGCTTGAAAAGTAAAATGTATTCTTACATATCACCATGCGTAATTCTTATATAAGAACGTTATTAAAAAGAAAATCAAACATAAAGACTATAAGAAAACACTATTAAACAACTAACAAAAATATCATACAATGAAAACGATAAGAAGTCAAAACCATAAATTAGGAAGCTACGAACTTAATAAAGTGTCATTATCTTGCTTCGACGATAAATTATACATATCAGATGATGGGAGACAATCATACACATATGGACATCACAAAATTTGAATTTGTGACGTGACGCCACAGCTGTGGTGGCCTACACACAAGTTCCTCAAGCACAGTCTATTTGTTCTCAAATACCTCCTGACAAAGCATTGGTTTTGTATATTGCTTTTGCATGTTATATTGCGCGGGCGCTTGTGGTAGGTCAACTATATGAGCCACTTTCAAAAACCATGACACTCTTTGTCTGTCCTCGAAAATTTTCTAGCTAGCGAAATCCAGGTGTCCTCTGCAGATTAAGTCTGTCTTGAATGACTCTGGCTATGCATGGTGATCGTACAGTTTCATTTATTGCCATTTTACACCCGTGTGTTATCGGTATTTTCTTCCTCAAGGAAAACAGCATTTCCGCTAATTTGTGTGGGGTTTTGCCTCGAGTTTTCTCCCTTACTGCTGCGATAACAGCCGCACAACCTTCCAATAATAGCGCGAAAGGCCAACCGAAAATTTTCGTTGAAAAAAGAGTAAATGACAGGATTGATTGCGCTGTTAGCGTAAATAAGAAAAATTGAGATAAAGACGTAAGTATCGTTGCAGATGAGACCGGTGAAGAAATAAACACAAAAAAACCATCCCATCCAATATGGAAGAAAACAAATATAGAAGGCGAGCACAATTAATAACACCATTTTGAGTATTCGGCTGCGTAAACGAGCGTCCTTATGGCTCTTGTCTGAAACGCGTTTTCCAGGTCTTTTACTTGTACGAATATGGATGGTGATTGCAACGTATAATGAGATTACGAAGAAAAGAGTTAACATCAGAATGGACAAAAAAACTATATACCACACCCGCCAGTTAGGGAAGAAACGTCTTGTTTTGCATTTTGTTTGTCCATTTTTCTCCAGAATGTTTGCGTAGTATAAGAGTGGCGCACAGAATACTGCTGATGCTAACCAAGCGGTGATTATCATCCAAAGCGCTCTTTTCTTTGTGATAAATTTCTTGTGAGGGTAAAACACGACCAACAAGCGATCTGTGGCGATCATTGAAAGGTGGAGAATTGCCACATTCATGCAAAGCTTCTCGATGAAATTGGCCAGTTTACAAAAAAGTACGCCCAAGGTTCCTCCGATCAGCCACTGATCATCGGCTAAGATTCTTGTGATTCGTTCTGGAGTGCTTCCCATTGTTAGCAGCAAGTCTCCGGCAGCCATGCTCACGATGAACATGTTGTTGACAGTGCGTAGTTTGCCATAAGTATTAAGTTTAAACGCAGTGATAACGAAAGAATTGCCGACCACGGAGAAGACGACGATTAAGACATAAGCCATGCACTTGAAAGATACTTCGACTGAGGATTCCAGGGTTGAATGTGGACTCACCGAAGTTCCGTTTTCGTGGTCGGAAAAATTACCCATCGAGATCTTGCTTGTCATGGTTTCTAACGGACTGGAGTGTTCATTGATTCTTTTTTTCCGTTAAGAACAACGTTTAAAAGCTCAGATCGCTACGATAAGCAATACGAATTTCCGTAACAAAAACACACAGTCGGAAAGCTTATCGGTTGAAGGTGGGTCTTATAGCGGTACAGTACTAAAACCCGAAACCGAAACGAAATCACCCGAACGAAACCGCCGAAACCATCGAAACAACGGACCGAAACCAACGGCACCAATCAATCAATTTATTTGTAAAGGCAATCACATGATTTCGAGTGCAATTTGGAATAAATAAGCACGAGTAATTTTTTTCAAATCGAGGGTTTTGGGTTACTTTCAAAAAGGTAAAACAATGACCTGCAACGAGTAACCGGTCAAATGTGACCTGTGTTTTAGACCCGCAGTAGGGGAACGTCATAGACCTAATCGGCTAACTCAATGTTGTACCCAATTCAAACCCTTTGGGAATAAAACGTTTTGTTCCGGGTATTTCCATACCATTTAAATATGAATGCTACATTATCATGCAAATACAATACACAAAGAATCTTAGTCCCGGGAGATTTAAATTGGGTACAACATTGAGTTAGCCGATTAGGTCTATTGATGATTCTAATAATTTTTTTATTACCCCAAATGTGTGATGAATATAAATGCAGCTTTTGGTCACGCACAATCTGTGACTGAAATAAACTCCCCCCTGATGTACTCAGCCTTGATGATAACAATACTTTTAAAGCGAAATTACTCCAATAACCAGTCCCTACCGACCGCCTGAATTATTTATTTTCAAGATTTTGCAGAATCTAGTCTGTAGGATACATGTAAATATGCAGCCATATAGTGAATGGAAATACGCGAATAATAGATGTTGATTAGACAATGTTCACTGACATAATGCTTAACCTTAATTATGATGTTAATATACTTGTCACAAATATAATGAATATGATGATGCCAGGAAAGGTGATGGTCAATTCACATAGTGACATACCCAAACATCTTTTAAAAGATTGAAACTTGTTCAAGGCATTGACCAGATTAAGTAATTTGAATTTACTTTATGATGAGGTTGGAAGATAAAATATTGAGTTTTATTTAAATTTCAAGTTGACTTGTTGGTACAAAGCAAGTCATAAATATTTGGTAGTTCAGAGTTAATGTGAATTAGAAGTTCACCTGTATAAATTATAGTGTTTTGGCATGCTGCGCTGCAGAGGTTTCCCCTCCACATAATGTATACCGAAAACTTCAACAAATTGCCATTTACAGGGTGCCAAGTGGATAAAACGGTCACAACAAATTTAAGAAAATCGTTTTTTTTAAAAAACCTAAAAGTAGGAACAAAATAGCAATATTTAAATGGAAATGCAACAATATAGTCATCATTGAGAGGTTCTAAATATGACAACATGAAGCACAAGCTTACAACATTTTTCTCCAGCCATGAGCACAAAAATAGGAAATTTTCCCTGAAAAAAAATCGAATTTAATAAACAAAGAAAAATAGGAAATAACAATAGCTCGCATGCACCGGTACCT
>NC_090882.1:9862477-9877477 GCF_036669935.1 Montipora foliosa
TCCTTACTTTAAAGACCTTCCAAAATGATGAAGAATGGTGTTTTCTATTTTGGAATATCTTCTTTCCAGAGATGATCAAGTTTTTGTTCAAAAATTGATGACGTAATAAACTGTACACTTGACTGCAATAAATTAAGAATATCTCCAAACATATTGGAGGGTGGTGTTCAAACTTGGCACCAGTAATGTTTATCAGATAAGGCACAAAGTGACACCCATTAAGATGTTGCCATGGCAACACTCTCGTTTCCAGTGACATTTTTTACAATGAACCAAATATTTCGGATTTTGAACAGATAAGTACAAGCAGATGGCCAGACTTGAAACGCAAGTGCTGCCCATAATGCTTTACAACTTTGTATCAGCTTAACGAGTGAACATGTCGTATTACGACAATAAACGACAAAATCTATCCTGTGCTAAACAGACCAGCAGCAAAAAAATGGTTGCCCTGGCAACAGCAGAGTGGGTATATTTTGTGCCTTACTTGACGTAGATTACCGCTGCCAAGTTTGAATAACACCCATCCAATTAATATTTATTTCAGGGTTTCCTTCGATCTTCCGAGGTAAGTCGAGAAGCCGGGAAGGTCAAATCTGCCAGCCACCTTGCCTTTCTTGGATTTGCCGCTCATCCAAAGAAATGGATGAGACAGTTCAGCTTCGACTTGTCAAACGTGTTAATTTTTGTTTTTAATTTTTTGCGCATGATCAATCGCCACGCGTCATCAATTTTTAACTATCTAATTCCCATGTGTCCGGCGTATGTCGGTTACAGAAACTAGCCTGCCAGAAACCTGTCAGTAAAAAATGAAATGGCAGTTTCAAAGTATGAACTGTCTTGAGATTCCAAGGAAATGATTCCTTGGTTGCCGTGTGTTTGCCAGAGTTGTTCCAAAATATCCAGACTGTTTGTTTTGGTTTTGTGGTTCACGCGTGACTGACACCCAAATACCTGTCGAGGCGGCTGGCACAGTCTCCTTTCTCTTCCCGACTTATCTAGGAAGATCGAAGGAGACTGCTCGCAGGGTATAGGCTGATATCTCCGCCGAACAAAGCTTGGTCTTTTACCCATAGTCCGGTAAAATCACCCAGATCAATTTGTGTACTGCTTTGCTGCTTCTAAAAGCGATTTTCCCTTGGTTGTAAATTCACGATGAGTACAAAATGTATGGATATTTTTCCCCAAATGATTAGCGTTTGCCAGTAGTGGAGGGCAGCGTGCATAGAAAGACTGGCTTGTGGGCATGCGCAGTATCTCGTGGAATCTCTGCGAGGCATGACTGGTAGGATAACTTGTACAAAGATACTGTAGGCTGAAAATCGGCCGTTTAGTATTGTTACAGTCGATTTCACATTAGTCGCAACTTCACCACGGAATGAGCCCTTTACCGTCCGAAATTCGTGACGTTGTAAACAGGTGGTTTGAGGATTCAACACCTAAGTGTAGACAACTAACTTTGCAAGAAATGTAGATATTAAAGTGCGGGCTATAGACGAAAAAGAGAAATGATCCTCGTACTTGTGTGGACAACTTAAGGTGGCTCAAACCAGTTTCAACACTTTTAAGAGACCTTGTTATTAGAAGGATTGTCACGACAACACTTTATCACGTAACACCAATGTTATGGCACCATGTGAAACATCAATTATTGCTGAACAAGGTGCAGTCCTTTTTGTGACGTATTAAGTTACCATGGCAACAAGAAAGCCTTGCAGAAACACCCCATATTTTGGCTTTAGTTGCTTATATCTCAAAAAGGAACTCGGTGACCCCCATTTTTTATTGCACAAAAGTGATCAACAGACCAAGATAAAACTCTCTGCAAAGTTCAAAAAATTCTGTGGAGCGGATTCAGAGATACCTTAAATTTTCAATTATTTAAGGTGGCTCTAAATCTGCTCCACAGAACTCTTTTAAACTTTGCAGAAAGTTTTATCCTGGCATGTTGATTACATTTCAGAAATAAAAAATGGGAGTCACCGAGTTCGTTTTTGAGATATAGGCAACTAAAGCCAAAATATGGGGTGTTTTTGCAGAGCTTTCTTCTTGCCACAAGAAAGTAATGAGGTTAAGACGTATGTGTGATCATACGTAGTGAGGTTAAGACGTATGTGTGATCGCTCCGCACTCTTTCTCCTTTGGTTCGTTCTCTGCTGCACCAACCACCCATTTTTAAATGGGAGACGGTACAGAAACTATAAATCTACAAACTGGCCTGGAAAATGCGACTCATGGCTGAATCTTCTACCTATTAGAAGGGATTTTTCCTATCCACCACTGCACCTTCGGTTGACTTATAAAGTTGCTGGAATCCTATTTCACAGTACATGTCATTACCCAAACAAAGATGTATTGTTCATAACATGCATACCACGCGGCTGGACGCACACTGGTTATGCAATCACCGATTCTTTTCTGCACAGAAATTTTCCGAAGCGGCGTAGGATGAAAAGACACAAAAGACCATGTTTCTATTATCCTAACAGCTCCGCCGCATTCAATATGGAATTAATTGGTGATCTGACGTTCAAGCTCAACCCGGGGCCTTCTATGAACAGAACAATACCGGTCATTGTCTCATCACAAGCCAAACGCAGCCATGCATCACGGCCCACTGTTGTGTCACATAATGTCACTCCCGGTTTTAAAAGTTGCTGTCTCAGGGGAGTGAATCGGCAAAATCTTATCAATTTAAGATGATCAAACCAAAAACTGCAAAATGGCTTTATACCCATTGAATTTTGCTGGCTGAAGACCCGATCGATCAATAAGAAGGAGCTTGCGATTAAAGATTATGCAGTTGAAAATAACGTAGATATATTTGCAGTGACTGAGACATGGCTACGCGATAATGAAAACTATGAGAACTATAATTTTTCCATTGCCGAAGTTTGCCCCACTGGATACTGCTTCTACCATGTTCCACGGAAAAACTCACGAGGAGGAGGAGTTGGTCTCTTAGTAAAGAAACACATAAAAGTTACGAGACAAACCCAAGGAAAATTTAGCTCTTTTGAATACTTGGACGTCGTTACGACATGCTCCACCGGATCTACAAGAATTTTTATCATTTACAGACCACCTCTATCGAAGGCAAATCAGCTAAATAGTGCTCTATTCTTCGAAGAATTCGGCACCCTCACAGAGCAGTTAGTTTCCCCTGGAAATCTGCTAATAGTGGGGGACTTCAACTATCACATGGATGACACTAGAAATTTGGATACTGTCAAATTTAACAAGGTCCTAGAATCGTTCAGTCTAGTCCAGCATGTTAATGGACCCACCCATAAGAAGGGCCATACCTTAGACCTGATCATAACCAGAGCCGCGGACAAGTTAGTTATTTGCACTGAAACACGAGATCCAATGCTGTCTGATCACTCCGCTGTGCACTGTAAGCTTCGCCTGAAGAAACCACCTCTGGAACGAAAGGAAATTAGTTATCGTAAACTTCACTCTGTAAATATGAATACCTTTAACGATGATCTAAAGCAGTCCAACCTTCTGACAGTATTATTATTATTATTATATTATATAACGTTTAACATCGCAAAAATGACCGAATATTTTTTAGCAATAATTGGTGTTTGATATGGTACCATAACATTGCTGCTAAGTAATAAAGTGTTGTAGTGTCAATCCTTCTAATAAAAACGTTTCTTTCAAGTGTTGAAACTGGTGTGAGCCACCTTAAGCAATTGCCTCTAATCGACACCTGAAATATTCAGGTGGCTTCAACGGAATTCAAACCCATGACATCTGCGATGCCGGTGCGACGCTCTGCCAACTGAGCTATAAAGCCACACAGTTGGCTAAAGATTGTGCGGTCTAGATGTCTGACATGAAATTCTATGCGATACTTGTTTCAACAGATTTCACTTTGTGAGATCATCTTGAAAAACCGCTTTACGTTTCTCATATATATTAGAAAGTTTCGGGCAACTCAACACTGGAAAACTTCGAGGGAAAATTGTAATTGCCCTGAGCGGGATTTGAACCCACGTCCCCCTGATCACTAGTCGGGTGTGATGACCACTACACTATCAGGACAACCATGCTGGTAACATGGCTTTAATATTTCGTGATGCTAAAGATCTTCCTTGTTTGTTTTTCAAGCTGCAGAATATTCGTAAAACACTCCGCACGGCAACATTTCGTAACAAGTTCTTCAAGTTGAAATTACAGAAATTTGCCAGCCCGACTGGTCTCTTCCAACATGTCGAGATTACTAACTGGAGTCCTCATATTAATTGCACATGACCTGTCGCGATCTGACGTGAGCAACGCGAGAGCGAGGGACTAATCCCCCGAGGGTATGCAATACACGCGCGCTTGCTCGCATTTTCTCGGGTTCTCTGTCCAGTCGGCAAACTCATAGGCAATAGTTTTTAACCTCTGAAAAACTTGAGTGGTTCACTGATTTCTCCGTAACTTATTTTGATGAATTAAAAAGAATTGGCTGGACTGTCGAATTATTGGGTCTTTGCATTGAAACTTTGTAAGTTTCATTCAAATTTCTCCAAACCAAAGTAGCGGTCAAAATATCTTAATTAAGGAATGACCTGTTGGTTACTAAAATGAGATCATTTTGGGTATGTCTACACTATACCGGATATTTCTTTCGCCGAAAGGAAAATCATATCGGATAGGGCTTTTGTATTGTTTATGCATAGTAACGTTTTCGGAGCAGTTTCTGCGAAAGTAGGACTCTGCACCGCTTCAACTTAAAATCAATCTTTATGTATAGGATAGGCTTCTGTGCAACTTTTAAATTTTTTTTGTAAGCCAGGAAAACGTCGTCGTCACAGAGCGAGTAATGGAATTCTTTCCCTATGTATCTTTAAAAACCCGTTTCAGTCATCAAAGCTTTGAAAATTATTTCCTTGTTCTCTTCTTGAGAACATGTTTAAGGCAATATTTTCAGAATGAGCAAACCATGCTTTCTTTTCCCGACAGAGGTGAATGAAATGAAATCCGTTTATTATATTTATTCATTTATTTTTGTTTTAGGTCGGACTCCTTTTCGCTATTGTGGCATTGCTTTAATATCACTGATTCGTGATGTCCTTGCACCCTTATCGTGATGAGGAGTTAAATCATTTCAAGTGTTTGTCTCTGGTTTTAAATGAATTCCCAAAGGCTTTACGTCAGACTTTAAAGGCGATGTGGGACACCACCATTGGGCGTCGCCCTGGCTACCAGCTTTGGGATGACTCCACTGCTGTGAGAAATCTCTTTGTCTCTACAGAGGGAGGGACAACTAAAGTTCCTACACACCAGTCGTACAGTGAATGGGATTGTACCGCCTTCTTCCAGGCTACCATCTTTGCAAAGTCCTTCAGTATTCATTCCAAAACACTCAATGATTTGTATGTGAAGCCCCGAGCTGTTCCTTATGGAAGTTTCCATGGATCTGTGTTGAGCCCAGTAGGAGATAATGCCGAGACCTTTGCACTGGCTATTGATCAGCTTCGGCGTTTGAGGAATACAGTTTGTCATTCTTCTCGCTTGGAGATGGACAAAGCAACATTTGACCAGAACATTCAGTATGCTAAAGAAGCGTTCAAAGCTGTGGGAATTCCAACTGCATCGATTGATGCCATTGGAAGTTTGACTGCATCTGACTTTCCAACAACAGAAGTCCGTAAGTTGGAACAACAGGTAAGGGAAGAGAAGCAAGCATACATAAAATATTTAGAGAGCAGAAATACAGATATGGAAAAGATTGAGGAGTCCTTAGCATCCATAAAAAAGGAAGTGGAGAGCCTCACTGCCAACAAAGAGGTCGCGGAGGGCTTGAGGATGCAACAGGAAGATATAAGTGCATTAGGGAAGGAGATCCATGAGCTAAAAAAGAAGGAAGAGGAACGATATAAAGAAGCAGAAAAAACAGGTAAAACACTAGGACAACTGTTTTCAAGACTCTTTTTAAAAACAGCAGCAGATAGCAATAGGCATGACAAATAAGACACTGTTTTTCTGTTAAATATGACAAAAAGACAGACAGATCTTCCGTGTATCTCGCGTGGTTAAAAGAAAAACAATCAACACAAGTCACATAAAAATAAACGAAACTGTTACAGTACCGCTCGAAACTATTTGTGCATTTGCGGCGGTTCTTCCCAGGTCAAAATGCGGATTCGATCTCCAGTTTGACCGAGATAAAACCTCGTTTACGGAAAACGAAAGCCGAGGTTTCAGCTAGGTTTTTTCGGTTAATTTACTCTGCAGTTGAGAGAGAACGCGGTGAGGCTTTTGTTGGCATTGTTTTCCACTACAAAAGGCAGGCTTAAGTTTTTGAAATTGTAACAACTGTGACATTTATAAAACTGCGTGTTTGGAAATTGATGGGGTCGAAAAGTGAAGCCAACATACAGTTTCTCAAGTCGGGAGTTTTGAATCCTTTGCTTCATTTCAAGACAACTTTCTTCTTATAAGCGTTGTAATTAAATAGTTCTTTGTTTCGAGCGGTACAGTAGTTATTAAATTTGCTCTTCAGCTAAGCTAATCAAAGCCAAAGGTCAATTTCTGAGATGACGTCACAAACAAATTTGCTCTCTTTATTACATAGTTAGTCTACTTACTATGTTTATTATAACTAGATAATTTATGTTGTGACGAGGAGTTTCTGCAGTGACGTCATCTTAGGAACGTGGCCAATATTGCACAAGGTCTGTCCTCATTTAAATGACGGCAACCGAAGTTTTCTACTTCTACAATGCATTGAAAAACGGGAAATATGCCTTCTGTGGATGACAAGTTATCTTAATTGCGAATAAAATTTTCGGTTATGTGCACAAAGTTGAAGATGATATTTGTTTTTACTTCTTGATATCTTCTCTCTCAACGAGAAAAAGGATATTGCGAAAAAGGAAGCAACGTCTAATTTGTGTTTTACTTTTGCATTACAAAGACATCAAGTCAACAGTCCCAGGATCTGTTCTTCCTTCAATGATTCCAAACTTCACTGGCCGACAGAGTGAATGCCAAGAGATCGTGGATCTAGTGAGTTCCGAACATACCCGAATCGTAACGATCTGGGGCTCACCCGGATTCGGAAAGACATCGGTTGCTATAGCGGTGGGGCACCAACTGCAGTCTCGACGCGTTCCTGTTTGTTTCCTTTCATTACGAGGACTTCAGACGAAGGCACATCTGACATCGAAGCTTTTCAGCCTCGTAAGACAACCCATCCCGAGTCAGAGATCAGAATCTCAGCCTCTGTCCTTTGAAGATGAGCTAATTGAGACCCTCGGCAACATTTCAGATACCTGCGTATTTATTTTTGATAATGTAGATGATCTGCTAGAGAGTGGCTTTCCAAATGTAAAAGATAACGACCTGCAACTATTTGGAGAAATTCTCACGCGAAATAAGAAGATAACTCTGGTGGTGACCACACGAGAATCATTTGAATTTATCAACTTGAATTTCCAAGGGCACAAATCAATAAGAATAAGGTCGCTGGATGACACCTCATCTCGTACGTTTGTTCACGAATTGGTGCCAAATGCTACTCCCGATGACTGCGCACAAATTGCCCAAATATGTGGTTGTGTGCCTCTTGCAATGAGGTTAATGTGCTCTCTAGTTTCTGAAGATGATGTTCAACCAAGCCAGTGTTTGATTGATATACAAAAATTTGGTTTTATCAACGGAGTTGATAATGTAAATTGGCCACCGTACAGAGATTCTAAAAGCTGACGTTTCGAGCGTTAGCCCTTCGTCAGAGCGAATCGATTCGCTCTGACGAAGGGCTAACGCTCGAAACGTCAACTTTTAGAATCTCTGTACGGTGGCCAATTTACATTATCAACTCCGTTGATAAAACCAAATTTTTGTATACTACTTCCCCACCGACGCAGCACCACAGTTTCTTTAGAAACTACCCCTTCATTCAGTGTTTGATTGAGTTCACTGAGTCCACAACAGAAAGTATCGTCGACATCTTAGACAATCCAGATTATCCAGCTAATCAAAGATTGCAGTTCTTATATGAAAAGTCCTTCCACAGACTTTCTCCCGAACAAAAAGAAGCATTTGTGTCTTTGTCTGTTCTCCCGGGATGTTTCACCACGACTCTCGCAGCAGCTGTATTGAATGTTAAGAAATGCAAGGCCATCAAAATGTTGAAATTACTTCAAAGAAAGTCCTTTCTCGATTCAAACTCCCAGTCTGGAACATACATAATGCATAAGCTTCTTCAATCATTTGCTAAAGAAACAGGAGATCAGCGAATGGAAGAAATAGTAGCAAATGCAAAGTGCCGTTTCCATGCGCATTACATTTCTCGTTTTGAGAAATTGAATAATGAGTTTCTAAATGGTCATTCCATGGATGCATTCATTGCATTCTATGAGGAAAAACAGATTTTTATAGAAAGTCTAGTAGACGGTTGCACAGATCCCAGGATAGCCGAGAATGTTTTTAAAGTTTTGATAACAGCAGAAATGTTTCTTGACACGTTGTTTTGGTGTTCTATTGAATCTGACAATTTTTATACTATCTACGATTCGGCCTTAAAGGCAGCCAATGCTCTGGGAAATACACATTACCAGAGACGCTTACTAGCTTCTAAAGCATTTGGTGAAATTACCTGGGGAGCGGAAGGAAGTACAATGCAACTTCTCAAGAAAGCATATGAAATCCAGTCAAAATCTTGTTCGGTTTCTGATAATGAAAGGAGTAAATACTTGTGTTACTTTGGCATCTGTCAGCTTGTTAAGGGCGAGGTTAAGAGCGGGATACAGTGCCTGCAAGAGGTTCTTTCTTTAATGCGTGAAAGTGGAGAGCAGAAAATTCTAAGGCTCGTTGTTAACCAAGTCATGGCGGTCTACTATCAGTTCTTAAACGACCCATCTACCTCGACTTACTACTATGACAAAGCACGCAAGGAATGCAATTCCGCTGCAGACGAGCAACTGATTGTTATTCCACCTCTAGGACTCAAAGGTAAAAGACCAAGCAATGGCAAAGAGCTTCAAACAAATACTTTTGACTCCGGTAATTATTGGCCA
This sequence comes from Montipora foliosa, assembly GCF_036669935.1. NCBI lineage: Eukaryota > Metazoa > Cnidaria > Anthozoa > Scleractinia > Acroporidae > Montipora > Montipora foliosa. The sequence goes on from NC_090882.1 coordinate 9,871,498, forward strand.
TTGCAATTCCTAGTTATATTTCACATCAGGAAAGCAGCAAAGAACTTCTTTGACACTGACACCCAGCAATTTGTAATTAACCCTGTCCTTCGAATGTTAAATGATCTCCAGATAAATTCCAAAACCCCTTTTCATTTGTTTCATTTTTGCGGTAATGTTATGGTACTTCTGGGGTCAACATTCACAGAAGAGGGAATTGTTGGATCAGGTTTCGAAGAATCAGTCGCACGTCACCAAGCAACACTCGAGGAATTCAAACATAGCTCTTCAGGCCCAAAGGAGAACGTTGATTCAAGCGTGTCCCTTCGTTCTCAAGAAGGCAATCACCTTCTCGCAAAGGTCTACCAACACTTCGGTGAATTGCACTACTGCAAGAAGAACTACTCAAAGGCTCTTTATTTCCAAACGTGCGCTCTTGATATCCTATTGAGAACAAATAAACAAAAAGCTAATGCATCCTTAGCCCATAGCTACCATTCACTCGGGGCGACACAGCATTCGTTAGGTGATTTTACCTCTTCTCTGCAGTCAAAGCAGCGGGCATTAGATGTGCGAATAAAATTGTTCGGAGAAGATCATGCAAGCACAGCTGAGATTTACCATTCACTCGGGGTCACACAGCATTCGTTAGGTGATTTCACCTCTGCTCTGCAGTCAAAGCAGCAGGCATTAGATGTGCGAATAAAATTGTTCGGAGAAGATCATGCAAGCACAGCTGAGATTTACCATTCACTCGGGGTCACACAGCATTCGTTAGGTGATTTCACCTCTGCTCTGCAGTCAAAGCAGCAGGCATTAGATGTGCGAATAAAATTGTTCGGAGAAGATCATGCAAGCACAGCTGAGGTTTACCATTCACTCGAGGTCACACAGCATTCGTTAGGTGATTTCACCTCTGCTCTCCAGTCAAAGCAGCGGGCATTAGATGTGCAAATAAAATTGTTCGGAGAAGAACATGCAAGCACAGCTGATAGTTACCATTCACTCGGGGCGACACAGAATTCCTCAGGTGATTTTACCTCTGCTGTGCAGTCTGCCCAACGTTCATTGGATGTGCGAATAAAATTGTTCGGAGAAGATCATGCAAACACAGGTGATAGTTACCATTTACTCGGGATGATACAGCATTCGTTAGGTGATTTTACCTCTGCTCTGCAGTCAACACAGAGGGCATTAGATGTGCGAATAAAGTTGTTCGGAGAAGATCACGCAAGAACAGCTGAGAGTTACCATTCACTCGCGGCGACGCAGCATTCGTTAGGTGATTTCACCTCTGCTATGCAGTCTGTGCAACGGGCATTAGATGTGCGAATAAAATTGTTCGGAAAAGATCATGCAAGCACAGCTGAGATTTACCATTCACTCGGGGTCACACAGCATTCGTTAGGTGATTTCACCTCTGCTCTGCAGTCAAAGCAGCAGGCATTAGATGTGCGAATAAAGTTGTTCGGAGAAGATCACGCAAGAACAGCTGAGAGTTACCATTCACTCGCGGCGACGCAGCATTCGTTAGGTGATTCCACCTCTGCTATGCAGTCTGTGCAACGGGCATTAGATGTGCGAATAAAATTGTTCGGAAGAGATCATGCAAGCACAGCTGAGATTTACCATTCACTCGGGGTCACACAGCATTCGTTAGGTGATTTCACCTCTGCTCTGCAGTCAAAGCAGCAGGCATTAGATGTGGGAATAAAGTTGTTCGGAGAAGATCATGCAAGCACAGCTGAGAGTTACCATTCACTCGGGGTCACACAGCAATCCTCAGGTGATTTTCACTCTGCTCTCCAGTCAAAGCAGCGGGCATTAGATGTGCAAATAAAATTGTTCGGAGAAGAACATGCAAGCACAGCTGATAGTTACCATTCACTCGGGGCGACACAGAATTCCTCAGGTGATTTTACCTCTGCTGTGCAGTCTGCCCAACGTTCATTGGATGTGCGAATAAAATTGTTCGGAGAAGATCATGCAAACACAGGTGATAGTTACCATTTACTCGGGATGATACAGCATTCGTTAGGTGATTTTACCTCTGCTCTGCAGTCAACACAGAGGGCATTAGATGTGCGAATAAAGTTGTTCGGAGAAGATCACGCAAGAACAGCTGAGAGTTACCATTCACTCGCGGCGACGCAGCATTCGTTAGGTGATTTCACCTCTGCTATGCAGTCTGTGCAACGGGCATTAGATGTGCGAATAAAATTGTTCGGAAAAGATCATGCAAGCACAGCTGAGATTTACCATTCACTCGGGGTCACACAGCATTCGTTAGGTGATTTCACCTCTGCTCTGCAGTCAAAGCAGCAGGCATTAGATGTGCGAATAAAGTTGTTCGGAGAAGATCACGCAAGAACAGCTGAGAGTTACCATTCACTCGCGGCGACGCAGCATTCGTTAGGTGATTTCACCTCTGCTATGCAGTCTGTGCAACGGGCATTAGATGTGCGAATAAAATTGTTCGGAAAAGATCATGCAAGCACAGCTGAGATTTACCATTCACTCGGGGTCACACAGCATTCGTTAGGTGATTTCACCTCTGCTCTGCAGTCAAAGCAGCAGGCATTAGATGTGGGAATAAAGTTGTTCGGAGAAGATCATGCAAGCACAGCTGACAGTTACCATTCACTCGGGGTCACACAGCATTCCTCAGGTGATTTTCACTCTGCTCTCCAGTCAAAGCAGCGGGCATTAGATGTGCAAATAAAATTGTTCGGAGAAGAACATGCAAGCACAGCTGATAGTTACCATTCACTCGGGGCGACACAGAATTCCTCAGGTGATTTTACCTCTGCTGTGCAGTCTGCCCAACGTTCATTGGATGTGCGAATAAAATTGTTCGGAGAAGATCATGCAAACACAGGTGATAGTTACCATTTACTCGGGATGATACAGCATTCGTTAGGTGATTTTACCTCTGCTCTGCAGTCAACACAGAGGGCATTAGATGTGCGAATAAAGTTGTTCGGAGAAGATCACGCAAGAACAGCTGAGAGTTACCATTCACTCGCGGCGACGCAGCATTCGTTAGGTGATTTCACCTCTGCTATGCAGTCTGTGCAACGGGCATTAGATGTGCGAATAAAATTGTTCGGAAAAGATCATGCAAGCACAGCTGAGATTTACCATTCACTCGGGGTCACACAGCATTCGTTAGGTGATTTCACCTCTGCTCTGCAGTCAAAGCAGCAGGCATTAGATGTGCGAATAAAGTTGTTCGGAGAAGATCACGCAAGAACAGCTGAGAGTTACCATTCACTCGCGGCGACGCAGCATTCGTTAGGTGATTTCACCTCTGCTATGCAGTCTGTGCAACGGGCATTAGATGTGCGAATAAAATTGTTCGGAAAAGATCATGCAAGCACAGCTGAGATTTACCATTCACTCGGGGTCACACAGCATTCGTTAGGTGATTTCACCTCTGCTCTGCAGTCAAAGCAGCAGGCATTAGATGTGGGAATAAAGTTGTTCGGAGAAGATCACGCAAGAACAGCTGAGAGTTACCATTCACTCGCGGCGACGCAGCATTCGTTAGGTGATTTCACCTCTGCTATGCAGTCTGTGGAACGTGCATTAGATGTGCGAATAAAATTGTTCGGAGAAGATCATGCAAGCACAGCTGAGATTTACCATTCACTCGGGGTCACACAGCATTCGTTAGGTGATTTCACCTCTGCTCTGCAGTCAAAGCAGCAGGCATTAGATTTGCGAATAATATTGTTCGGAGAAGATCATGCAAGCACAGCTGAGAGTTACCATTCACTCGGGGTCACACAGCATTCCTCAGGTGATTTTCACTCTGCTCTCCAGTCAAAGCAGCGGGCATTAGATGTGCAAATAAAATTGTTCGGAGAAGAACATGCAAGCACAGCTGATAGTTACCATTCACTCGGGGCGACACAGAATTCCTTAGGTGATTTTACCTCTGCTGTGCAGTCTGCCCAACGTTCATTGGATGTGCGAAGAAAATTGTTCGGAGAAGATCATGCAAACACAGGTGATAGTTACCATTTACTCGGGATGATACAGCATTCGTTAGGTGATTTTACCTCTGCTCTGCAGTCAACACAGAGGGCATTAGATGTGCGAATAAAGTTGTTCGGAGAAGATCACGCAAGAACAGCTGAGAGTTACCATTCACTCGCGGCGACGCAGCATTCGTTAGGTGATTTCACCTCTGCTATGCAGTCTGTGCAACGGGCATTAGATGTGCGAATAAAATTGTTCGGAGAAGATCATGCAAGCACAGCTGAGATTTACCATTCACTCGGGGTCACACAGCATTCGTTAGGTGATTTCACCTCTGCTCTTCAGTCAAGGCAGCGGGCATTAGATGCGCGAATAAAATTGTTAGGAGAAGATCATGCAAGCACAGCTAAGAGTTACGATTTACTTGGGGTGACACAGCATTCGTTAGGTGATTTTAGCTCTGCTCTGCAGTCAAAGCAGCGGGCATTAGATGTGCGAATAAAATTGTTCGGAGAAGATCATGCAAGCACAGCTAAGAGTTACGATTTACTTGGGGTGACACAGCATTCGTTAGGTGATTTTAGCTCTGCTCTGCAGTCAAAGCAGCGGGCATTAGATGTGCGAATAAAATTGTTCGGAGAAGATCATGCAAGCACAGCTGAGAGTGACCATTCACTTGGGGTGACACAGCATTTGTTAGGTGATTTTACCTCTGCTCTGCATTCCTTCCAGCGGACATTAGATGTGCGAATAAAGTTGCTCGGAGAAGATCATGCAAGCACAGCTGATAGTTACCATTCACTCGGGGTGACACAGCATTCGTTAGGTGATTTTACCTCTGCTCTGCAGTCTGCCCAACGTTCATTGGATGTGCGAATAAAATTGTTCGGAGAAGATCATGCAAGCACAGCTGAGAGTTACCATTCACTCGGGGTCACACAGCATTCGTTAGGTGATTTTAACTCTGCTCTGCAGTCAAAGCAGCGGGCATTAGATGTGCGAATAAAATTGTTCGGAGAAAATCATGCAAGCACAGCTCATAATTACCATTCACTCGCGGTGACACAGCATTCGTCAGGTGATTTTACCTCTGCTGTGCAGTCTGCCCAACGTTCATTGGATGTGCGAAGAAAATTGTTCGGAGAAGATCATGCAAACACAGGTGATAGTTACCATTTACTCGGGATGATACAGCATTCGTTAGGTGATTTTACCTCTGCTCTGCAGTCAACACAGAGGGCATTAGATGTGCGAATAAAGTTGTTCGGAGAAGATCACGCAAGAACAGCTGAGAGTTACCATTCACTCGCGGCGACGCAGCATTCGTTAGGTGATTTCACCTCTGCTATGCAGTCTGTGCAACGGGCATTAGATGTGCGAATAAAATTGTTCGGAGAAGATCATGCAAGCACAGCTGAGATTTACCATTCACTCGGGGTCACACAGCATTCGTTAGGTGATTTCACCTCTGCTCTTCAGTCAAGGCAGCGGGCATTAGATGCGCGAATAAAATTGTTAGGAGAAGATCATGCAAGCACAGCTAAGAGTTACGATTTACTTGGGGTGACACAGCATTCGTTAGGTGATTTTAGCTCTGCTCTGCAGTCAAAGCAGCGGGCATTAGATGTGCGAATAAAATTGTTCGGAGAAGATCATGCAAGCACAGCTAAGAGTTACGATTTACTTGGGGTGACACAGCATTCGTTAGGTGATTTTAGCTCTGCTCTGCAGTCAAAGCAGCGGGCATTAGATGTGCGAATAAAATTGTTCGGAGAAGATCATGCAAGCACAGCTGAGAGTGACCATTCACTTGGGGTGACACAGCATTTGTTAGGTGATTTTACCTCTGCTCTGCATTCCTTCCAGCGGACATTAGATGTGCGAATAAAGTTGCTCGGAGAAGATCATGCAAGCACAGCTGATAGTTACCATTCACTCGGGGTGACACAGCATTCGTTAGGTGATTTTACCTCTGCTCTGCAGTCTGCCCAACGTTCATTGGATGTGCGAATAAAAT
>NC_090882.1:9882477-9884977 GCF_036669935.1 Montipora foliosa
ACTGTATTTTCACACGAAAATGTTTAAAGCTGAATAGCTTGTGAAGTCGTGCACAAATGAAGTCAAATCATATTAATACATATCAAATCAAATGTTGGTTTTTGTGGAGAGGGAAAAGCCGGAGTACCCGGAGTACCCAGAGAAAAACCGTACATCTCGGTCTGGATTCTTCGGATTTCAAATCCAGCTAATCCTTTTTTCAAAAAGGATTCACCAGAGGAACACACCCTAAATGTTCCTCTTGATTCAGTTCAGTTTCTTTTATGCACACTTCTTGACATTGTAAAGGTTAGAAAATAACAACTCAAGGATGTAAAATACTATGAAAGGGAAAGAAAAAAAAGCCATTGTTTAGACTGAAGTTGGCATTGGTCAGAGGAGTATAGCTTTCGTGCTGACCATTGCGTATCTTTTAGTAACTGAAGTAAGTCAGGTGCCATGGCATAGCATTAGAAACGTATTTTAAAGCTGTATGTATTACCAAAAGCCCCATGACCTTCAAGCGTTTAACTCTGGGCTTTCTTGAGTTTAAGAATTTCCTTATATGGATGTAGCGTAGCTCGCCCATTTTCCCGCACGTGCAGCCTCGATCTTATTTTTGTCCATATTTGGGCATAAAATTGGTGTCCGAAAACCCCAGCTTTGTTCCAAGGAAAAGAATTTCAAAGTCACGTGCTTCTGGTTTTACTTAATTTGGAGGTGCAGCACAATTTTCTTGCAATGTTTCTTGAAACGGGAAAAATTATTGAGATTTTTATGTTTGTAAGAATTTCCTCCTAAATTTGTGTTTTAACGGATTCCGTGTACGTTAAGTACTGGGGAAATCACTCAGTTTTGGAGAGAACATTAAGCATGTTATAACCCAGAAATTAGGGTACTCATTAGCCTATCCAGTTGAACCACTAACATGGTGGTCAATGACGTCACAAGGTTGTACGTCGAGATTGGCCACCATTTTGGCTCATCCTTGGTGGAAAAACCTGTGAAACTTACGGATGACGTAATATAACTGAAAGAAAACAAAAGCGAAAAAAAAACCATCAAAGAATAACCTAACCCTACAAGGAGCTAACAAAACAAAGAAAAAGTTTCACAGGTTTTTACACCGAGGTAAACCCACCATTTTAGTATTCTTTTGTTTGATTACAAATTGACCCTTTTAGTCTCGTTCAAGGGTAAATATTCTTTTGAATTTTACGTTTGAAAGCGAGGCCAAAAGGGCCAATTTGCAAGGAAACAAAAGAATACTAAAATGGGGGCCATTTTGGAATAAGGTGTATGTTGCTATACGCAACTCACTGGGACATAGGATACTAATCTGTTATCTCTTCTTGTTAAGAGCAACATCAAATTAGAGACGTCACTACTGGTTGTTCCCTCGAGGCTTAAAAATTAATATTGGGGACAATGTTCTTTTTGATGGGGTAACACCAAGGAGCCCATGAGTAGGAGCTTGCCTCTCCCATAAAAGCCCTATGAGTCAACCTTTGCTCGTATCTTTCTATTTTTAGTACGCCACGAGTTCTTCGGCTCTGCACACACTGTTTAGAATGGCCAGTCAGAATATAGTTACGTTATTGTGGAACAATTAAGGACAAAAATAGCAAAAGCAATGTATGCAAATTGTGAAAATTGATGTAAATTGTTGTAAATGTGAGTTTCCTGCTGAAGGATTAGTTCTAAAAATAGAAAGATACGCGCAAGGAGGCAGTGTGGCCCAGGGCTGAGGGCTGAGCCAGTGGTTAGGTCGCTTGCCTTGAGATCCGGAGATCCCGGGTTCAAAACCCGTTCTGACCACTCGCTGAATTTGTTCCTGGTAGTCCCTGGTGCAACTTCCCAGCTGCTCTTGTAAATAGCCAACTGGTTTGCCTCCGGCCCGTTGGGATTCTTAATAGTTGTTGCTGTTGTGTTCTGTTGTTTCGTTGATTGTTTCATTGGCCCTGAAAAGCCCCTATGGGGAGAGGTCACTTAAGTATGTAATGTAATGTAATGCAAAGGTTGACTCAAGGATATAATGCATAGTGAGGCTCCTACTCATGGGCTCCTGGTAACACATTTTAAGAACAAAGTGGATTGAGTATTCTCTATTATGAATTCAAAAGATCACGAGAATTACAGCTTCTAACCTTGAACACATGTACACCCACCTTCTTTATGAATAGCCGATGTCATGTAATTTCTTCAATTGCAATAGAGTTTGCTTTCGATAGCAAATGAAACTTGCTGTAAACAAGAACGACGGAAGCCACCCCGTGAGTTGCTGAGTGCTGTAGGCCCCAATGAGTCACACGAACGACTTATTTTAGGGCTGAGCCTGAACTTTCTTGTTCTTCTTTGTTGTTGTTCTTGTTGTTGTTAACATTTTCTTAAACTGAAGTTGTGTGGCATACTAAGTTCGACTATAACTAAACGAAGTTGTTCTTCGGTGTAGCATGCAATCAGAACACCACATTGTTAATGTTAAAAGACTTCGCTAAGTATTCGAGTGAATTTTCCTGTG
>NC_090882.1:9892477-9939977 GCF_036669935.1 Montipora foliosa
AGGAATGTATATTCTTGATCTTTCAAAGACCTTAATGTATGATTTTCACTATAATTAAATCAAAGAAAAGTACAATGATAAAGCAAAATGATTATTCACAGACAGACTCTCTGACTCATGAAATTGAAACTGATGATGTGTATCAAGACTTTTGGAATGATAAAAATAAATTTGACAACAGTGATTATTCACAAAACTCACCATATTTTGACAAAACCAATAAGAAAGTTATAGGAAAGTTTAAAGATGAGGCTGCTATCACTGAAAACACTATTAAACAAACACTATTAAACAACGAACAAATATATCATACAATGAAAATGAAAAGTCAAAGTCATGAATTGCTTCGACGATAAACGATACTTATCAGATGATGGGAGACAATCGTACGCATATGGACATCATAAAATTTGAATTTGTGACGTCACGCCACAGCTGTGGTGGCCTACATACAAGTTTCTCAAGCGAAGTCTATTTTTTCTGAAATACCTCCTGAAAAAGCAGTGCTTTTTGTACCCCAATGTAATACGATTGTATGAAATCATCACGATAACCACTCTCCATCACTCATTACGTCACTGCACAACTGTGCCTGTCTAAAACAATCTGGATGACAAACTTTACCGACAAACTTTACTTACAAATTTTGCTCACAAGTAGCAATGAATGTAGTGTGATGCATCAGACAATTTATCATTTCGGATTAGTTAAAATTCACGGGAAAGCCCCTTGATGTCACGCTATAGTGATAATGTGAATACTTAAACACACTTCAATCTAGATGACAAACTTTACGAACAAACTTTACTTACAAACTTTACTCATAAACTTTACTCACAAACGTTAATTTACTCATAAACGTTACTCACAAACTAACTTATTAGTATGAATTTATGAGATCATTTTCATGGTGAACCCCCATTCTTTATTTCCCAGAATGTCATGCTATGGTGATTCTTTCCTGTTCCATTTGATTACGCAAATATTCAAACGCACTTTTACTTTCGAAAATTTGAGACTAGCCAGAAGAATTGATTTTTGGTTAATCGAATGATAAAGCAAAACGATGTCATTTGGCCATGTAATCAATTTGTTATATAATAGTTAGATGACTTTAAGCAATTGTGTGAAATCACCTCAAGAACATCATGGATCCGTAAACAGAAGCACACTCCATCGCTTGCTAACCGCAAACCACTTTTAAACCGCTTGAAAACGCAATGTGGTTAGCTGTGATGCTTTTACAATAATATGAGAATCATAACATTGAAGCCATAAAAATTATAAAATCAAATAGTTTTCCAAAAATTATAAAATAATATAGTTTCCATAAAATGATGATAAAATTGAATTATCAAATGGTAAGTAGTATAGGAGTTGGTCTGTTTTGGGAACACTAAAAGGAAAATGGTCCCGGACCGCCAACTCCTATACTACTATGGTCGATACACCAAAAATTTGAAGAACGAAAAACAGAGTGTCTTTGAAACATGTTACTTAGCAACAGAAAGTGTTGAAATTCTGACGTCTAGAATTACCTGTGAGTTCCAAAATAAATTGTCAGGAGGAAATCGGCACTGGGGATGAAGTTTGTTTAATTAGGTTACAGCTGTAGTTTTGTTTTCTGTGTATTTGCACAATCAATTTTCCTCTTTATTTTCGAAATGTTCCAGAATATTCTCTAAACACTACTCTAATTACACCTTAAACACACGTGAAAGGGAGGTGGGTCACTAACAAAGCGACCAATGGGCATGCTTTTCAGTTAATTATGTTAATTATGGAGTTCAAGGTTTCATTTTCATTTTCCTTCTCTTATTTAATTGCAAGTGTGATTTGTCCGCGAGAAAAGGTTTACTTGTCAGCCTCCCTCAAAGTGGTCTGTTCTACGAATACACACTTTTCTGGTAAGATATCTTAGTACCGACTTAATTTTGCACGCAACTGGATTCGGGGATATATAAAGTAAAAACGAACCTGTAGCATCGCACCTCAAATAACTAGATTTGTATTCAGTCAACATTTTCTGACGTCTACCTTGTTGTTGTATAAGATGTGAGTTTCACTCTTGTTTCAGCGATTCATTTCGTTTGTGTACGTGATGCAGTAACTGTTGTTTAACTGTAGTATGACATAATGGTTGCTTTCAGTTCACGGAAATCCATCGTTTCTCAGGCGTGAAATAAATGACCCTGTGGTAGTTTCCTTGCTTTTAGTTCTGGGCTACAAAATGTCTTGAACGTTTCCTGATCGTTTTTGGGAAGCTTCTGCAAGTACCGGAGCAGAAATTACGTAAAACAAAAGAAACAAAAGACAGAAAACAACAGAAGTCCAAATAAAGACTAATCCCAAGTGACCAAAAACACAATGCTTTCCGGTACCTGCAGAAAGACCCCGTTTTGCCTCGTTAACTCGAATTGAATCGAGATCGTTGTCCAACCTCGTTAGGAGAGAACCCTGGGAACAAGGTTGGATCGTTGTCTTCTCCATACAATTATTCCGCACTTTCTGAAGTTTGCGAAACGAAACGATGAAACTAAGTACTTTGACAGAGTAATTCGCGAAAAGAAAACGATTCGTCTGTTTGTGAAATCGGAAAATCTACAATTTCAATTGTTATATAGCTGAATTTTTCTCCCAAAAGCGCGCTCTCATTGGTTACTTCGAGCTCACATGACATCTAACAATAAAACTATTTCTCGTCAAAAGTCTCTGAGTGGCCAACAGTGCAGTGCAGTCAGAGACTAACAGTGCTCTGGAATAATCAATTTCCGGAACTTCAAGATTTTAGGAGTTCCGGTTACACCGAAAAGTGAAATATGGCGATCATTAGACCTCAAGCATTTACAACAGCAGTGACAAATCTTCCTGTTTACAAGTTTAATAAGTGGGAGATTTTTGCGCCACATTCGTAAATTACAAGCTACAGTATTTTTTTTTTTTTACTCTCGGTAGTTTACGCATGAGCAGTTTGATAGATCAATAAGCCAATCAACACAGTTGTGAAAATTGATTATTCCAGAGCTCCGTGTCTTGGCGCTGACCAAAAAACACGTGGGCTCTAGGGACGAGATTGGGAAGCGTGCATAGAAAGACTGGCTTGCGAGGATGCGCAGTATCTCGTGGAATCTCTGCGGGATGACTGGTAGAATAACATGTACAAAGCTACACGCTTTATTTAAACACGGTGAAACCTTCAGTAAGAATACTATAGCTATAGTACAATAACATTCAGTACCAACTTTGGTAATAAAAATACTGTTTTACAAGGTTGCCGTGTGGGAGCCTAACCCTCATTTTCATAAAATCGATTTATTTCTCTTTTAAAATATCTAACTGATTTGATCGTACGTAAATTGTTGGGTAAGCTGTTCCATTGTGAGACCGTACTGTAGCTAAAACCTTTTTTTGAGATAGTTGGTATTTGGTTTGGGCACATTAAGCTTCATTCTAAATTCCTCCATGGACATTATATTTTGTGGTGCGAATTGAAAACAGGTCCTGTAGATAATCCGGAACAAGACCATTTAATATTTTAAACATTAGGGTGGCTTTAAGCTTTTTCCGATGCTTAGCGAGATTGTCCTGACGGAGTGAGGCAAGAAGATGGTTAGCACTCACGTCGTAACTACTCTTGGTGATGCCGGTGCAATGCTATACCAACTGAACTATGAAGCCATACAGTTGGCTGGATTGTGCGGTCTAGATGTCTGACATGAAATTTTATGCGATACTTATTTCAACAGATTTCACTTTGATGAAATGATATATGAAATGGATCATATATGAACTGCGGATATGAAATCAAGCGAAGCTATGATCTTTGCAGTTATGAACGCAATTTTTGCAATTGCGTAGAGAAGCCTGAAAAATTCAGGACTTCAACGGGGTTAATTTCATCATTGATTCATTCCTCACGGGAACATTAGAACCCACAAATGACCAGCTCCCAACGTCAGTGGCTTCATAGCTTAGTTGGTTTGAGCGTCGCACCGGTATCGCGAGGTCACGGGTTTAAACACCGTTGAAGTCCTGAATTTTTCAGGCTTCTCTACGCAATTGCAAAAATTGCTTTCATAACTGCGAAGATTCGGCATAGCTTCACTAGATTTCGCTTTTTGAGATCAGCTAGAAAAACCGCTTTACAGTTCTCATATATAGATATATATATATATATATATAAGCAAATACTGAGTGAAAATAGTGGGGTATATATATATATATATAGTTACCTGGAAGTCTGTCTTACAGTTAAATCCCGAAATTTGAGTTTCCTTGCCCGTCGGGCACGTGGAAGTTAGAATCCGTTAGCCTGATCGCAAAATCTGCTAACCCCGGGCTATCAGACACGACTTTCTTAGCAAGCTGTCGACAATCCATGTTTGAATGCAATTTCTTTTAAGTCCTGTGTCTATTTTATGAGCATAAGAGCAGGTGAATCTGCAAGATTGCAAGATTGAGTTTGGCATACCATGTGCTTCGTCAAGTGACTTTAGTAGCCGCTATTTGCAGAATCGAACAGTTTCCCAAGTTTGCCGAGAACGGCAAAGAAATGTACTAAATTATAAAACGCATGCAAATGCGAGGAGTGCAGAACCTTTGTTTTTGCTGCAAGTACATTTTGAAACACATCGCTGAGCAGGAAATAGGCACGTCGCAAGATTGTTCCTGAAAATCGAAATACAGTACCCTGTAGTTGCCTTTTATCCTCACAGACTGACGTCGTTTCATAGTAATCGCATCTATTGAGGCTTTAAGCTCAAAAAGATCCTTTGGGTGAAAATAAGCTGAATATATTCGGGTATTTATTCAGTCAATTAACAATTATTAGCCGAGGTTGAGCAAAATATCGTGATGGTCGGTGGCGAGCCGAAGCCGAAAACAGAGGAAAATAATTGATCTGCGAGACACTGACAAATCACGATATTTTGGGATAACCGAGTACAGTAATTGTTTTATCATTCGATGACTGAGTTTGTTTTTCACAATTCCCAACAATTAAATCACTTCTGAAAGCTTAGTAACGCGAACTGCCATTTTCACACAGAGCGTGGTTTCAGTTACGCATGAGCAGAATATTATTTGCAGCAAGGCAGTTATTTTCAGGTGATGCGGTGGGCTCTCGGCCAATGAAAAGGAAGGAAAAATACATCGAATGATAATCGATTTCTTTCGATTCCGTAAGTAAATCGTCAACGCTAATTTTGCACCCTTGTTGATGAATTTAATGCCGTTTAAGAGCGATTTCACCTTAATGGAGATAAATTTATATTTCCAAAAAGCTTTCTTCTATATTTCGTGATGCTAAAGATCTTCCTTCTTTGTTTTTCAAGCTGCAGAATATTCGTAAAACACTCGAAACACTCCGCACGGCAACATTTCGCAACAAGTTCTTTAAGTTGAAATTACAGAAATTTGCCATCCCGACTGAAGTCTCTTCCAACATGTCGAAACTATTAATTTCCTCTCGTATACCGATGATTAATAACTGGAGTCTTCATATTAATTGCACATGCATGACCTGTCGCGATCTGACGTGGGTAACGCGAGAGCGAGGTACTAATCCCCCGAGGGTATGCAATACATGCGCGCTTGCTCGCATTTTCTTGGGTTCTCTGTCCAGTCGGCAAACTCATAGGCAATAGCTTTTAACTTCTGAAACACTTGAGTGGCTCAATGATTTCTCCCTAACTTATTTTGATGACTGAAAAAGTATTGGCTGGACTGTCGAATTATTGGGTCTTTGCCTGCATTGAAACTTTGTTAAGTTTCATTCAAATTTCTCCAAACCAAAGTAGCCGGGTCAAAATATTAATTAAGGAATGACCTGTTGGTTACTAAAATGAGATCATTTTGGGTATGTCTACACTATACCGGATATTTCTTTCACCGAAAGGAAAATCATATCGGATAGGGCTTTTAATTGTTTACGCATAGTAACGTTTTCGGCGCAGTTTCTGCGAAAGAATGACTCTGCGCCGCTTCAACTTAAAATCAATCTTTATGTATAGGATAGGCTTCTGTGCAACTTTTAAACTTGTTTTGTAAGCCAGGAAAAAGTCGTCGTCACAGAGCGAGTAATGGAACTCTTTCCCTCTGTATCTTTAAAAACCCGTTTCAGTCATCAAAGCTTTGAAAATTATTTCCTTGTTCTCTTCTTGAGAACATGGAATAAGGCAATCTTTTCAGAATGAGCAAACCATGCTTTCTTTTCCCGACAGAGGTGAATGAAATGAAATCCGCTTATTATATTTATTCATTTATTTTTGTTTTAGGTCCTTTTCGCTATTGTGGCATTGCTTTATTATCACTGATTCGTGATGTCCTTGCACCCTTATCGTGATGAGGAGTTAAATCATTTCAAGTGTTTGTGTCTGGTTTTAAATGAATTCCCAAAGGCTTTACGTCAGACTTTTAAGGCGATGTGGGACACCACCATTGGGCGTCGCCCTGGCTACCAGCTTTGGGATGACTCCACTGCTGTGAGAAATCTCTTTGTCTCTACAGAGGGAGGGACAACTAAAGTTCCTACACACCAGTCGTACAATGAATGGGATTGTACCGCCTTCTTCCAGGCTACCATCTTTGCAAAGTCCTTCAGTATTCATTCCAAAACACTCAATGATTTGTATGTGAAGCCCCGAACTGTTCCTTATGGAAGTTTCCATGGATCTGTGTTGAGCCCAGTAGGAGATAATGCCGAGACCTTTGCACTGGCTATTGATCAGCTTCGGCGTTTGAGGAATGCAGTTTGTCATTCTTCTCGCTTGGAGATGGACAAAACAACATTTGACCAGAACATTCAGTACGCTAAAGAAGCGTTCAAAGCTCTAGGAATTCCAACTGCATCCATTGATGTTATTGGAAGTTTGACTGCATCTGACTTTCCGACAGCAGAAGTCCGTAAGTTAGAACAACAGGTAAGGGAAGAGAAGCAAGCATACATAAAATGTTTAGAGAGCAGAAATGCAGATATGAAAAAGATTGAGGAGTCCTTAGCGTCCATAAAAAAGGAGAGCCTCACTGCCAACAAAGAGGCCATAAAATGTTTAGAGAGCAGAAATGCAGATATGAAAAAGATTGAGGAGTCCTTAGCGTCCATAAAAAAGGAGAGCCTCACTGCCAACAAAGAGGTCGCGGAGGGCTTGAGGATGCAACAGGAACATATGAGTGCGTTAGGGAAGGAGATCCATGAGCTAAAAAAGAAGGATGAGGAACGATATAAAGAAGCAGAAAAAAAAGGTAAAACACTAGGACAACTGTTTTCAAGACTCTTTTTAAAGACAGCAGCAGATAGCAATAGGCATGACAAACAACGCACTGTTTGTCTGTTAAAATTTGACAAAAAGACAGACAGATCTTCCATGTATCTTGCGTGGTTAAAAGAAAAACAAACAGCACAAGTCACATAAAAATAAACGAAATTGTTACAGTACCGCTTGAAACTATTTGTGCATTTGCGGCGGTTCTTCCGAGGTCAAAATGTGGATTCGATCTCCAGTTTGACCGAGATAAAACCTCGTTTACGGAAAACGAAAGCCGAGGTTTTACCTAGGTTTTTTCCGGTTAATTTACTCTGCAGTTGAGAGATAACGCGGTGAGGCTTTTGTTGGCATTGTTTTCCACTATAAAAAGCAGGCTTAAGTTTTTTAAATTGTCGCAACTGTGACATTATAAAAGTGCGCGTTTGGAAATTGATAGGGTCAAAAAGTGAAGCCAACATACAGTTTCTCAAGTCGGGAGTTTTAAATCATTTCCTTCGTTTCAAGAAAACTTTCTTCTTATAAGTGTTGTAATTAAATAGTTTCTTTGTTTCGAGCGGTACAGTAGTTATTAAATTTGCTCTTACAGCTAACCTAATCAAAGCCAAAGGTTAATTTCTGAGATGACGTCACAAACAAATTTTCTTTCTTTATTGCATATGTAGTCTACTAATTATGTTTATTATAACTAGATAATTTATGCTGTGACGAGGAGTTTCTGAAGTGACGTCATCTTAGGAACGTGACCAATATTGCACAAGGTCTGTCTTCATTTAAATGACCGCAACTTAAGTTTTCTACTTCTACAATGCACTGAAAAACGGGAAATATGCCTGCTGTATAACATTTTCGGTTATGTGCACAAAGTTGAAGATGATATTTGTTTTTACTTGTTGATATCTTCTCTCTCTCAACGAGAAAAAGGATATTTAAAAAAAGTAAGCAACGTCTACTTTGTGTTTTACTTTTGCATTACAAAGACATCAAGTCAACAGTCCCAGGATCTGTTCTTCCTTCAATGATTCCAAACTTCACTGGCCGACAGATTGAATGCCAAGAGATCGTGGATCTAGCGAGTTCCGAACATACCCGAATCGTGACGATCTGGGGCTCACCCGGATTCGGAAAGACATCGGTTGCTATAGCGGTGGGGCACCAACTGCAGTCTCGACGCTTTCCTGTTTGTTTCCTTTCATTACGAGGACTTCAGACAAAGGCACATCTGACATCAAAGCTTTTCAGCCTCGTAAGGCAAGCCATCCCGAGTCAGATATCAGAATCTCAGCCTCTGTCCTTTGAAGATGAGCTAATTGAGACCCTCAGCAACATTTCAGATTCCTGCGTATTTATTCTTGATAATGTAGATGATCTGCTAGAGAGTGGCTTTCCAAATGTAAAAGAAGACGTCCTGCAACTATTTGAAGAAATTCTCACGCGAAATAAGAAGATAACTCTGGTGGTGACGACACGAGAATCATTTGAATTTATCAACTTGAATTTCCAAGGGCACCAATCAATAAGAATAAGGTCACTGGATGACACCTCATCTCGTACGTTAGTTCATGAATTGGTGCCAAATGCGACTCCCGATGACTGCGCACAAATTGCCCAAATATGTGGTTGTGTGCCTCTTGCAATGAGGTTAATGTGCTCTCTAGTTTCTGAAGATGATGTTCAACCAAGCCAGTGTTTGATTGAGTTCACTGAGTCCACAACAGAAAGTATCGTCGACATCTTAGACAATACAGATTATCCAGCTAATCAAAGATTGCAGTTCTTATATGAAAAGTCCTTCCACAGACTTTCTCCCGAACAAAAAGAAGCATTTGTGTCTTTGTCTGTTCTTCCGGGATGTTTCACCACGACTCTCGCAGCAGCTGTATTGAATGTTAGAAAGTGCAAGGCCATCACAATGTTGAAATTACTCCAAAGAAAATCCTTTCTCGATTCAGACTCCCAGCCTGGAACATTCATAATGCATAAGCTTCTTCAGTCATTTGCTAAAGAAACAGGAGATCAGCGAATGGAAGAAATAGTAGCAAATGCAAAGTGCCGTTTCCATGCGCATTACATTTCTCGTTTTGACAAACTGAATGATGAGTTTCTGAATGGTCATTCCATGGATGCATTCATTGCATTCTATGAGGAAAAACAGATTTTTGTAGAAAGTCTTGTAGACGGTTGCACAGATCCCAGGATAGCCGAGAATGTTTTTAAAGTTTTGATTAAAGCAGAAATGTTTCTGGACACGTTGTTTTGGTGCTCTATGGAATCTGACAATTTTGACACTATCTACGATTCGGCCTTAAAGGCAGCCAGTGCTCTAGGAAATGCACATTACCAGAGGCGTTTACTAGCTTCTAAAGCATTTGGTGAAATTACCTGGGGAGCAGGAGGAAGTTCAATGCAACTTCTCAAGAAGGCATATGAAATCCAGTCAAAATCTAGTTTAGTTTTTGATGATGAAAGGAGTAAATATTTGTGTTACTTTGGCATCTGTCAGCTTGTTAACGGCGAGGTTGAGAGCGGGATACAGTGCCTGCAAGAGGCTCTTTCTTTAATGCGTGAAAGTGGAGAGCAGAAAATTCTAAGGCTCGTTGTTAACCAAGTCATGGCGGTCTACTATCAGTTCTTAAACGACCCATCTACCTCGACTTACTACTATGAGAAAGCACACAAGGAATGCAATTCCGCTGCAGACGAGCAACTCATTGTTATTCCACCTTTGGGACGCAAAGAAAAAAAAACAAAAAATGGCAAACAACTTCAAACAAATACTTTTGACTCGGGAAATTATAGGCCATTGCAATTCCTAGTTATATTTCACATTACGGAAGCAGCAAAGAACTTCTTTGACACTGACACCCAGCAATTTGTAATTAACCCTGCCCTTCGAATGTTAAATGATCTCCAGATAAATTCCAAAACGCCTTTTCATTTGTTTCATTTTTGCGGTGATGTTATGGTACTTCTGGGGTCAACATTCACAGAAGAGGGAATTGTTGGATCAGGTTTCGAAGAATCAGTCGCACGTCACCAAGCAACACTCGAGCAATTCAAACATAGCTCTTCAGGCCCAGAGGAGAACGTTGATTCAACCGTGACCCGTCGTTCTCAAGAATGCAATCACCCTCTTGCAAAGATCTACCAAGACTTCGGTAATTTGCACCACCACAACAAGAACTACTCAAAGGCTCTTTATTTCAAGACGTGCGCTATTGATATCCTATTGAGAACAAATAAAAAAAAAGCAAATGCATTCTTAGCCCATAGCTACCATACACTCGGGGTGACACAGCTTTCATTAGGTGATTTTACCTCTGCTCTGCAGTCTCATCAACGGGCATTAGATATGCGAATAAAGTTGCTCGGAGAAGATCATGCAAGAACAGCTGATAGTTACCATGAACTCGGGGTGACACAGTATTCGTTAAGTGATTTTACCTCTGCTCTGCAGTCTCATCAACGGGCATTAGATGTGCAAATAAAGTTGCTCGGAGAAGATCATGCCAGCACAGCTGATAGTTACCATGAACTCGGGGTGACACAGTATTCGTTAGGTGATTTTACCTCTGCTCTGCAGTCTCATCAACGGGCATTAGATGTGCAAAGAAAGTTGCTCGGAGAAGATCATGCAAGGACAGCTCATAGTTACCATTCACTCGGGGTGACACAGCATTCGTTAGGTGATTTTACCTCTGCTCTGCACTCTCATCAACGGGCATTAGAGGTGCGAATAAAGTTGCTCGGAGAAGATCATGCAAGGACAGCTCATAGTTACCATTCACTCGGGGTGACACAGCATTCGTTAGGTGATTTTACCTCTGCTCTGCACTCTCATCTACGGGCATTAGATGTGCAAATAAAGTTGCTCGGAGAAGATCATGCCAGCACAGCTGATAGTTACCATGAACTTGGGGTGACACAGTATTCGTTAGGTAACTTTACCTCTGCTCTGCAGTATCATCAACGGGCATTAGATGTGCAAAGAAAGTTGCTCGGAGAAGATCATGCAAGGACAGCTCATAGTTACCATTCACTCGGGGTGACACAGCATTCGTTAGGTGATTTTACCTCTGCTCTGCAGTATCATCAACGGGCATTAGATGTGCGAATAAAGTTGCTCGGAGAAGATCATGCAAGGACAGCTCATAGTTACCATTCACTCGGGGTGACACAGCATTCGTTAGGTGATTTTACCTCTGCTCTGCACTCTCATCAACGGGCATTAGATGTGCGAATAAAGTTGCTCGGAGAAGATCATGCAAGGACAGCTGATAGTTATCATTCACTCGGGGTGACACAGCATTCGTTAGGTGATTTTACCTCTGCTCTGCACTCTCATCAACTGGCATTAGATGTGCGAATAAAGTTGCTCGGAGAAGATCATGCAAGGACAGCTGATAGTTACCATTCACTCGGGGTGACACAGCATTCGTTAGGTGATTTTACCTCTGCTCTGCACTCTCATCAACGGGCATTAGATGTGCGAATAAAGTTGCTCGGAGAAGATCATGCAAGGACAGCTGATAGTTATCATTCACTCGGGGTGACACAGCATTCGTTAGGTGATTTTACCTCTGCTCTGCACTCTCATCAACGGGCATTAGATGTGCGAAGAAAGTTGCTTGGAGAAGATCATGCCAGCACAGCTGATAGGTACCATTCACTCGGGGTGACAGCATTCGTAAGGTGATTTTACCTCTGCTCTGAAGTCTCATCAACGGGCATTAGATGTGCGAGTAAAGTTGCTCGGAGAAGATCATGCAAGCACAGCTGATAGTTACGATTCACTCGGTATCACACAGCATTTGTTAGGTTATTTTACCTCTGCTCTGAAGTCTCATCAACGGGCATTAGATGTGCGAATAAAGTTGCTCGGAGACGATCATGCAAGCACAGCTGATAGTTACGATTCACTCGGTATCACACAGCATTTGTTAGGTGATTTTACCTCTGCTCTGAAGTCTCATCAACGGGCATTAGATGTGCAAATAAAGTTGCTCGGAGAAGATCATGCCAGCACAGCTGATAGTTACCATGAACTCGGGATGAGACAGTATTCGTTAGGTAATTTTACCTCTGCTCTGCAGTCTTATCAACGGGCATTAGATATGCGAAGAAAGTTGCTCGGAGAGGATCATGCAAGCACAGCTCATAGTTACCATTCACTCGGGGTGACACAGCATTCGTTAGGTGATTTTACCTCTGCTCTGCAGTCTCATCAACGGGCATTAGATGTGCGAATAAAGTTGCTTGGAGAAGATCATGCAAGTGCAGCTGATAGTTACCATTCACTCGGGGTGACACAGCATTTGTTAGGTGATTTTACCTCTCTGCTCTGCACTCTCATCAACGGGCATTAGATGTGCGAATAAAGTTTATTTGGAGAAGATCATGCAAGAACAGCTGCTAGTTACCATAAACACGGGGTGACACAGTATTCGTTAGGTGATTTTACCTCTGCTTTGCAGTGCGATCAACGGGCATTAGATATGCGAAGAAAGTTGCTCGGAGAAGATCATGCAAGAACAGCTGATAGTTACCATTCACTTGGGGTGACTCAGCATTCGTTAGGTGATTTTACCTCTGCTCTGCAGTCTCATCAACGGGCATTAGATGTGCGAATAAAGTTGCTTGAAGAAGATCATGCAAGAACAGCTGATAGTTACCATGAACTCGGGGTGACACAGTATTCGTTAGGTGATTTTACCTCTGCTCTGCAGTCTCATCAACGGGTATTAGATATGCGAAGAAAGTTGTTCGGAGAAGATTATGCAAGCACAGCGCATAGTTACCATTCACTCGGGGTGACACAGCATTCGTTAGGTGATTTTGCCTCTGCTCTGTACTCTCATCAACGGGCATTAGATGTGCGAATAAAGTTGCTTGGAGAAGATCATGCAAGAACAGCTGCTAGTTACCATGAACTCGGGGTGATACAGTATTCGTTAGGTGATTTTACCTCTTCTCTGCAGTCCGATCAACGGGCATTAGATATGCGAAGAAAGTTGCTCGGGGAAGATCATGCCAGCACAGCTGAGAGTTACCATTCACTCGGGGTGACACAGCATTCGTTAGGTGATTTTACCTCTGCTCTGCAGTCTCATCAATGGGCATTAGATGTGCGAATAAAGTTGCTCGGAGAAGATCATGGCAGCACAGCTCATAGTTACCATTTACTCGGGGTGACACAGCATTCGTTAGGTGATTTTACCTCTGCTCTGCAGTCTCATCAACTGGCATTAGATGTGCGAATAAAGTTGCTTGGAGAAGATCATGCAAGAACAGCTGCTAGTTACCATGAACTCGGGGTGACAGAGCATTCGTTAGGTGATTTTACCTCTGCTCTGCATTCCTTCCAGCGGGCATTACATGTGTGAATAAAGTTGCTCGGAGAAGATGATGCAAGCACAGCTGATAGTTACCATGAACTTTGGGTGACACAGTTTTACCTCTGCTCTGCATTCCTTCCAGCGGTCATTAGATGTGCGGATAAAACTGTTCGGAAAAGATTATGCAAGCACAGCTGATAGTTTATTTTATTCTGGTTAACAGTAACCTGTGTTTGGCGTGAATGGATGGAATTTCTTTGCTGTTGAAAGACTTAACTTTTGAGAGTAAGAGGCCAAAACAAAGGAGATAAATCGCATAACCAAGCGAAGAAAGTCCCAGTTTGGCTTTTTTTATCTAGGAGAAGATTCCTCATCGGATTTAGGATTGATTGGAGATTTCTCGGGTTGTGCTAGATAAATTCACCTCCGGTTGACCTCCAATGACGGCAGCAAGCTTTGATATTCAGAGGAAACGATTTGAAACATCAATAGTGAAACGATCAGATCATGTAACGCCTTTGTTCAAGACTTTACATTGGCTCTCAGTTGAGAGGAGAATTTAATTCAGGATCCTCATAACTTATAAGACCCTGCATGGACAGTCAGCAAACTACTTGATGCGTTTAATTGACGAGTACCATCGTAACAAATCGTAGTTTGTACAGGGGACATGCTAACCTGGCATGGACTTTGACACTATGATATATATCGATGAAAAACGTGGATTCTAGAAATAGACAGAGGCTGAAAGTCAGCTAGTGAAAGTATATATTAGGGAGCTTAAGCAACGACAACGGCGACGGCAACGAGAACGTCATCTCATAATATACATGACACCATGACACCAGTCGGAACAGCACTTAATTTTGGAGAGAAAATGAAAATTTATCCTCAAGTGCTGACGTTTTTCATAAAACCAAAAACTTGGCTATTTCACGTTTTTGCTTTGCTGACGACGGCAAAGAAATGGACAAAAGTGAAAAGCGCACGTGCAGGGCGTGCAAAGCTAGTGTTTTTACCCACTAAATATGCAAATTCGTGACGTTCTCGTTGCAGTCGCCGTTGTCGTTGCTTAAGCTCCCTATTAGGGAACTTAAGCAACGACGACGGCGACGGCACCGAGAGCGTCATCTCAAAATATAAATTCGCGTTGTTGTAATCGCTTCGTTACTATTTCAACTTTTTTAATATGACGGGGGTGTGGTAGTTCCTCAAAAATGACGCTGGTAGGAACGGCGCTCAATCTAGGGCAGAAAATGAAATTTATCCTCAAGTAATGACGTTGTCCATAAAACCTCAAATTTGGCTGTTTCACGTTGTAGTTTTGCTGACGTCGGCAAAGAAATGGACAAAAGTGAAAAACACACGTGCAGGGCGTGCAAAGCTATTGTTTTTGCCTACTAAATATGCAAATTTGTGACGTTTTCGTTGCCGTCGCCGTTGTCGTTGCTTAAGTTCCCTATTAAAGTGACGGCGACGGCAACGAGAACGTCATCTCAAAATATAAATTTGCGTTATTTTAATCGCTTCGTGACTATTTCAACATTTTTAATATGACAAGGGTGTGGTAATTCCTCAAAGATGACACCAGTCGAAACGGCACTCCATTTTAGGAGAGAAAATGAGAATTTATCCTTAAGTGCTAACGTTCTTCATAAAACCAAAAACTTGGCTATTTCACCTTGTTGTTTTGCTGACGACAGCAACGAAATGGGCAAAAGTGAAAAACGCACGTGCAGGGCGTGCAAAGCTATTGTTTTCACCCAATAAATATGCAAATTTCTGACGTTCTCGTTGCAGTCGCCGTTGTCGTTGTGGAAATTCAATGCATACCAGTTAGGAGATCCTGCAACTTGTATTTTCTGTTTTTCTAGGTTCTAAAAGTTTGCCTTGGAAATCGTTCATTGTAAATTTTCTTATAGCTAGAGTCCCCTTTGCGAAATCTTAAAAAATCTTCACTATGCACCTTTTTGAAAATCAGCAGCCAAATCTCTCATTCTAGGCAGCTGTCCAAGCGTTTTTTTGCATAACAAAATTGTTCAGTGAAATGAAAGTTGGAAAGATAATAGTTTTTTGCAACTGTAGTTGGAACGCAACCAGGCGTAGGAGACCCCAGCACACAATCCCAGGCCCCAACAAACAGCAGCAGTCCTTGGTCATATTTACAGTGCAACGCGCCTTGCCGTGGTCGCCCCACAAACTTTCACATTTGACAACTACGTGTAACATACGTCAACTCAACAACCCATGCAACGGTGTTCAACTTACAACCATGCGAACTTTGCAGGGGGGCGTGACTGTCAATCAAATTCGCACACCCTGATTGGCGGATAATTTGTAAGAAAACTTTGTTTGGGGGCCACGGTAAGGCACGTCGCACTGTAACACTTTTTATGCCCCCTAAGTCACGGGCATTTCGATCAAAAAAATGGAATTAAATTCTTAACCCCAGCGTTGGGTTTTACTCCTTTCTCAACTTGTCAAGTATCTACTAGCAAAAGTATTCAAGAATCGCCTGTGGCCTTACCTTTTCTCCAGAGTTAATGGTGTTCACGTTTGACGATGTCAATTCTGACAAGGTACTCAGTGTTAAAAAACACGAATCTCGTGGAAACAGTAACTCTAAAAAGCTTTCACATTTTGAGAACGAAAGGAGTTGCAATATTCAGATTATTGATGACAGCAAGGCCTTATAGAGTTCATTTTGGAGGGTTATTTGCATTAAAACAATAAAATAGAAAATATCCTGCAAAGGTTGGTCAAGACAACGTGAACATAGGCGTTGTTGCTTGCAATATTTCGGCTGGCCAACACCAACCTTCTTCAGGTTTATTGAATGGATAAATGCTAGTAACAAGATCTTTATATTTACCGGAAATGACATAAAAATGCTACGTGATGTGTTATTCTCTCTCCTCTTTTTTATGCATTTCCGTTTTTATAACACATCACGTAGCATTTTTATGTCATTTCCGGTAAATATAAAGATCTTGTTACTAGCATTTATCCATTCAATAAACCTGAAGAAGGCTGGTGTTGGCCAGCCGAAATATTGCGAGCAACAACGCCTATGTTCACGTTGTCTTGACCAACCTTTGCAGGATATTTTCTATTTTAAAGTTTTTTATGGTGTGGTCACGATCTATTTTGATCCAACGTAGAGCAAGTTTTGATCGTACACGGTTTTTGCAGTGGTTTAATCCTTAAAAAATTAAAACAATGGATATCTAGTTCATTGAAGCATGATGCAGTCCCAATTGCTGGTTTTCACTCACGTGATCAACAGCCATGTTTTTCAACGAAAACAAAAGGAAGCGTTTGCATAATAATAGAGTTAAATTCCCGGAGGATTTGGTCGGGGCACCAACATGGCCGTCTTTTCTTTGTTTAGGGCACCAACATGGCGGTCGTGACGTCATGTGAAAACCAAGAATAGTAAATAACTTGTATTGTTTTTATGCAAAGTGACCCCCTAAACGTATTGCATTATGGGATGGGTTCTCAACGTTGTCTTTCATTTGATGGTGTCAATTTATCGATTGGTTCAAATTTGAAACTTGCACCAGTTCCCTTCGCAATTCCGGAATGGCCTATGCTGTTCATTTCGTATGTCCTTTCATCGCTGTTTTTTTGTATCTCTCGGGTCTTCGCGGGTAAATAGCTTGAATATAAAGGAAAGCAGACTTAACATAACTTTTATCTCCCTTCTTGATCTTAGCTTCCTTTCACTCAATGGGAAATTTCCTCGCTAAGAGGATACCGTAAATGACCTAATAAAAGCCCGGGGCGTTTATTAAATGACTATGTTTGTGTTGTAAGGGGGGTGTTGAATAGATATGAGGCGTTTGTTAGAGAGGGCCGTTTATCAAGTTAACTGTAACAACTAGAAAATCCAAATAAAAGTTCATAGTTCCATATCAAAAAAATAATATAAATAAATAGCAAATTTGAGAAAAGATTAAAGTGTTCATAGAATTCGTATTCCGCTATGCCTAATATAGGGAATAGCTGTGCTTTTTAATCTTTTAAGGAACCGAATTATTGGTACGAAGATTTACATTATGAGGGACAATTATATAGGCAGAGGTCGTAGTCGATTATATGCAAACAATTAATTAAGTGGAACCCCGTTAATAAGATCACTTTTTAAAAGGAATAAAACGCAAACAGAGGTTACAAAAATTTGCTTGAAATGCATTACTTTTATAAACTTAACGTTTTGTATGTTACAACATACATCATTAGAAGTGATTATTATTCAGTTACAGATAAATTTAAATTCAAAAATACAACTGTACGGACTGGGAACTAACGAAATTGATTGACATAAAACGACAAGAATATCCTAATAATAGAGATAAAGTTTCTCACTGCCAACGTTTTACCATTTGCTAATATTTCAAAAGGATCCCACTTAATATTATGGTTGGCTAAGAAAACATGATCAGCAATTGCAGATTCGTGACAATTTGTAGTTAGAGCTTTAAAATGTTCTGTTTTTCCGTCACGTAATCGGCGTTTCGTGTTCCCTATGTAGAAATCAGTGCAATCCCAGCAGTTTGCTCTGTACACTACTTTTGACCCGAAGGAAGGTCATAAAAAATATAAAGTTCGGGCCATGAAGTAAATGTAAAGTTCGGGCCATAAAAAATGTAGCTAAAATGGCCCAAGTCAAAGAATTTTTATAAGATCACTTTTGGGCCATGGAAAATAGGTCGTATAAACACGGGGTGGTCGTGTAATGAGGCAGGGTCACATTATGATACAACACGCTTTAAATATGTACTACACTTGATGTCCTTTAATTTCGTTATAAATCAACGTTTTCACAGTTATTTTTTTCAACCTTACAAACGCAGTTCATTGCAACTGAACAAAACCAAGTGCATGTAATGCGAAAAAACAATGACGTCGTTCAGTTGCTATCTGATTGGATGAATTTCAGCTTTGGCTGGATTATTGTTCCACGGCACGCAATGCCTGTAGGGTGAACGTGGGCCTTTACGCCAATCACTTTGTACACAAGCGAGATGCGAGATGCGAGATGTTAGCGGTTTTTATGTTGCTCTCTGTCTCTCGAAAATTCAGAACATCTTGCAAGTTAAATGACGCTTCCGTAAATGAAGTTATTTCCGGCATGACATTTGCCAGAGGTGAACATTGATTTCATCCTCACTAACTCCTCTTTCACCAGTATCATTAGCCTGCGAACAGGCTCCCAGCGAGGGCGGAAAAAATTGGGCGAGTGAAACGTGAATCCGCGAGCGAAGCGAGTGGGCGTCGGAGCGTTAATCCGCGAGCGAAGCGAGTGGGACTCATCACCAGACCGCTCTTGGCTCGTCCCACTCTCCCTAGACTAAACTCTGCTAACTCGCCCTAAACCCAACCGGGAGCATTTCCGCAGGCTACAGTATCATTTGTTTCCTCTCCTCCTTCATGTGCTACTCCTCAAAAGAACGTATCCTCCCAGTTGAGTGGAAGTTCGAGAATAACTGGTGGATCAAATGAATTGCCATTTACAGTTTTTTCCATTGAAACTGCAGTCAGTTTAACCAGTCGTATTAACGGGGTAATTTTGTAAAGAAAATAAGGACTGAGGACTCCAAAAGGTGGTCCGTGGTCGTAATAACGGGGTTTTCAGATAAGAGAATGTGTGGGCTTTTGTTGAGGGCCATAAAAAATGTGGTCGTAATAAAGGGGTGGTCGCATTAACAGGGTGGTCGTAAGGCGGGGTTGCACTGTGTATGCTTTTATGCACCTTATTCCAAAATGGCCACCATTTTTGCTCATCCTCGGTGTAAAAACCTGTGAAACTTACGGATGACGTGACACAAAGAAAACAAAAGAGCAAAAAAAACATCACAGAATAACCTAACCCTACAAGGAGCAAACAAAACAAAGAAAAAGTTTAACAGGTTTTTACACCGAGGTAAACCCACCACTTTAGTATTCTTTTGTTTGATTACAAATTGACCCTTTTAGTCTCGTTCTAGGGCAAATATTCTTTTGAATTTTACGTTTGAAAGCGAGGCCAAAAGGGCCAATTTGCAAGGAAACAAAAGAATACTAAAATGGGGGCCATTTTGGAATAGGGTGTATGTTGCTGTACGCAACTCACTGGGACATAGGATACTGATCTGTTATCTCTTCTTGTAAAGAGCAACATCGAATTAGAGACGTCACTACTGGCTGTTCCCTCGAGGCTTAAAAATTAATACTGGGGACAATGTTCTTTTTGATGGGGTAAAACCAAGGAGCCCATGAGTAGGAGCTTGCCTCTCCCATAAAAGCCCTATGAGTCAACATTTGCTCGTATCTTTCTATTTTTAGTACGCCACGCGTTCTTCGGCTCTGCACACACTGTTTAGAATGGCCAGTCAGAATATAGTTATTGTGGAACAAAGACAAAAATAGCAAAAGCAATGTATGCAAATTGTGCAAATTGATGTAAATTGTTGTAAATGTGAGTTTTCTGCTGAAAGATTAGTTCTAAAAATAGAAAGATACGCGCAAAGGTTGACTCAAGGATATAATGCATAGGGATGCTACTACTCACGGGCTCCTGGTAACACATTTTAAGAACAAAGTGGATTGAGTATTCTCTATTATGAATTCAAAAGATCACGAGAATTACAGCTTCTAACCTTGAACACATGTACACCCACCTTCTTTATAAATAACCGATGTCACGTAATTTCTTCAATTGCAATAGAGCTTGTTTTCGATAGCAAATGAAACGTGCTGTAAACAAGAACGACGGAAGCCACCCCCGTGAGTTGCTGAGTACTGTAGGCCCCAATGAGTCACACGAACGACTTATTTTAGGGCTGAGCCTGAACTTTCTTGTTCTTCTTTGTTGTTGTTGTTGTTTTTGCTATTTGAGCCTGAAAGTATTCTTAACATTTTCTTAAACTGAAGTTGTGTGGCATACTAAGTTCGACTATAACTAAACGAAGTTGTTCTTCGGTGTAGCATGCAATAAGAACACCACATTGTTAATGTTAAAAGACTTCGCTAAGTATTCGAGTGAATTTTCCTGTGTAGACTACCGCAGTTTACATTTCTTTTACCGTTATTTATACTACTCACAAAAACAAAAAAACAAACGAGCAAAATAATTTAAAGACATTCTTACTCACTCTCAGCCTGGGTATGTTGTTATGTACCAGTCAAATCGAAGCTTCAACATTCCCCTCAGGCAACCCCCCGGACATTTGAGTTTTTAGAAAATTTTTGATGAAATCAAAACAGCTTTTTGGCCCTCCAGAAACAGGCCCTCCAAAACAGCTTTTTGGCCCTCCTTGGGCCAAAAAGCTGTTCAAATGCCTTATCATAGGTCTATTTCAGGTTATCAAATGGCCCCATCGAATTCCCCACCCCCTAGGAGCGGTGATCAAATGCTTCGCCCCCGGGAAGACTAAGATGATCAAATTCCCTCCCCCCGGGCAGGAAAAGGCGTCAAATGCCCGGAGTATGCCCGAGGGGGGTGGGAAAGATGTTGAAGCTTCGATTTGACTAGTACAAGTCATTAGTATGTTCTTAAAACTTTGGTTGATCTCCTGCGTGAAAGGCGTTCTTGTAAACTGAAAATGTTCTTATAAAAAAAGACTGCATCGAGCCAGTTATGAGGTAGTCATTATAAATAGTGAGCTGTAGAGATGTAGATACAAAGAGACTATACATGAAAAACATATTTCCACTGCGGGCTTTCTTTTCTTTACTGCTTAGCTAACTGATTCATATATAACAGCTGCCGGGTGATGGTGTAACACAAATGATCTTAACACTCATTTTTTTTGTTACAAATAAAAGCACATTCAGACTGGTGAAATTAATGACAAACGAGTTTCAGAAATAAATGCCAATGACCGCCCTGTATGCGAGTGACTTGAATGACAAGCAATACTCTGCTTGAATCGTGAACAGTCCTGCCGAAATATTGCAAGACAAAACACTCCAGGGGTCAAGTGTTCATACAGAACTTGTGTAACGCGAGAGCTAAGGTCGAGTAGTGCGATTTCTCTCGCGGTTTTTAAAAACTGAAGTGGAATGGCTCTGGTCTATGACTGGATAACGTTTTTCATCAAGTACGTCATTGAACGTGTTATTTTATAAACTGACCACGAGACAAAGGCTATCACTTTCGTCCCTCCAAAATGCTGATAAGAAGTGGACTACATCTAATGCCTCTTGTCTGTGTTGTCTTTTCGGCTAATGGATTTTGGATGTCACAGAAGCCAACTCCGCCGGTAAATGAAATCAAGACGCCAGTAGTAATTGGTAACGTAAAATTCTTGTTTTTACTGAGGTTCTATTGTTAAGTACTCTTCCTTATTGCGCATCAAAAATAACGACATCAAATTATTTAGTTTCACAAGAAGGGTCGTCTTAAATTAGAAGCAATGAGAAAGGCATACAAGGACTCAATACTGGAATCACTGCTCTCGCGCAAACTGATCTACTGCTGATTTGCCGGGAGGATTTTGCAACCATGCATGACCTGAACACCAGAGAAACGGTATAAAATACTTGTATTTGTCGCGGCAAAGACAAAACACTAAAAGAACTCAAGAGGCTCTTTACTTAGCCAAAATGGTTATTACGAGAAACCTAAAAAGCCGTTTTTGCTTTATTTGCATTTTATTTTTTGCTTATTTGTAGAAAGGTTACGTAATCTAATCACGTCTCAGACAATTAACCTGTAGATTTTGCTGTCGCTCGTCTGTTGGGACAGCTTTATGTTCCCGAAGGAAAAAAAACATTCGTTTCTCTTCAGGAGCTCATCAGGTGACCTCTTGATTCTCTTATTTCATGTATCCCTACTTACGTGCGGTACAAATCAACCATTTTGTTTTGTTTTGTTTTCTTGTTTTTTTATTTTATTTTTTTGCAAATGGCCAAACTGGTTACTTGAAACTCCAAGGTGGAGAATACAGAGAAGCTATAACTGGATAACGTACAAAACCAAAAACAGGCCTCTGCGCGGGCCTTTTTCTTGACCAACAATGGAACTTACACATAAGAAAAGAAAATATTCGAGAGTACAAAGGTTCGGGAATCTCAGCTTACTGAACGTTACGCAATAGTCAGGAACTGTCACGTCATGCTCCAATCACGAGACTTGTAGCAGTGTCACGCAACGATCTCCCCTCTCTTTGTCTCCTCACCTACAAAGGAGGCAGAGAAGAGAGACCCTGGGAACAAGGTTGAGACCGTGACCGGTAAGCTCCATGACTGGGGCCTGCTCTCAAGTTAGCAGTTTTTTGGAGACTAAGCGGAGCGATAGACTAGCATCGCATCCAGGGAGGAGTAGAAATACTCCTAGTCGCTTCATGCTACAGTAACCGGAGATAAGCGCCGGCCTGATGGGCCACTAGGGTCGTAGCAGACTTTACCTTTAAGCGGAGCCTGACGTGTTTTTGGCACGAGTAGTGGCCTCCCGCGATGCAAATAAATTTCGCTTGCTTTCTGCTTACTTAGCAGGAAGGGCATGAAACTAATTATAGCGGGATGTCTTTTTTTAAGAATGCGGTCGACCTAACCAACCGTGCCTTATTTCAACCGGTGTAGCAGGTGTTCGATTGCATACAGGGGGATGAAATTGAGGGAATGATAATTACCACAAACAGCGCGCGCGTCTCGCGCGCGCTCTCTGAATTTGCGTGTCAAACGCCTATCACGCAGACTTGAAGGATATTGCACTTTTTTTTTTCTAAAGTGTAATTATGACCTAAATTTATTATAACGTTATTGGTTTTATCAGTGCCCGGTTTAGGCGGAAGTCAACTGCAGGCAAAGATCAACAAACCGGAAGTACCACACTGGTATTGCACCAAAAAGACATCGGATTACTTTACATTATGGCTCAAGAAAACCTCTTTGTTGCCTCTCGCCGTAAACTGCTGGGTTGACAACATGAGATATAAATTGGTTTGGTACATGTAGCTATATCAAACAAATTGATAACAAGAACTCACCATTGGAAGATTTGAAGGAAAAATTCTCCATGAATTGTTAGCTCAAAACTCCAAATTTAATCCGAATAAATAAACCGGAAAAATGACAAACTCGTTAAAAAATTACAAAAAACTCTTGCATAAAAACTAAAACTTGTATATACGCGTCAACAAAATAATTTGAAATGGTTGTTAGCAGGATGGATACTCCAAAATAAGGTGAGACACTTAGTTTTGTGTATATACAGTGCCAA
Organism: Montipora foliosa; assembly: GCF_036669935.1. Taxonomy (NCBI): domain Eukaryota; kingdom Metazoa; phylum Cnidaria; class Anthozoa; order Scleractinia; family Acroporidae; genus Montipora; species Montipora foliosa. The sequence goes on from NC_090882.1 coordinate 9,916,285, forward strand.
ACGATCTTACTAAAATTTTACCAAGTTTAAAGAAATCTGTGAACAGATGTGGTCTATTGTTTATTTTGGTTTAAAAAGAGACACTTTTCTAAAGGCGATGAGGACTAGGCCAATTTGGGTAAATCTTACTCTTTGCTGATGGCCTCTTGTGTCAACCCAGGCCTGGTGGGTTTTTGATGACGTCATGTATTGCTGACTGTCGTTTCTAAAAATAACGTGGGTAAAATTCACGGGCCCTGCCATATCAACTTATATAACTCGTTCTCTGTCTAGTTATTTTTTCTTGCGGAAGACTACAACTAAGACATTGGTTTTCTTTCAACAAAAATCAGACTTGTGTATAACGAGGAAACAAATACCGTCGAGAACGCGCCAGGCGTTGAAACAAGAGTTCCCGGATTTGGTAACACGGACACAATTGACCATCTGGATACAGATAATCTGGTGGCCTATTTTGCTCCTAGGACAGATATTATGGTGTCTTGGGTATACGAGCGAGGTGTGACTGTCAGAGCAGCACCATATGACTTCAGATACGGGCCTGGTTAGCCATAAACCTTTTGTCCTGCAGAATACGTTTGTGAGCAAGCGTTTTCCCGAGATTTCATGCTTTGTGAGCCAAAACAAGGGACTAAATGAGGGTTAGGAGAGACGGATTTAGTAACTTGGGGCCCAGGAAATGATTTGCTTACGTTTGATTTGATTGAGGACTTGGAAATAACTGCAGAATACCCGGCCACTATTGTGTTCTTGAAGCACAGGCTCCCCAAGCTGAAAATACGTGGTGTATGCGAGAGCTTATGTAGATAGAGAATTGTATGGGGAAATCACCGATCGTAAAAAAATTGTGTAAATAACTATCTCATTTGAAATAAAGTTTTCCTACCTCAAATGTGTGACGAACTTGTCTCTTGTGCCCAGTTTAGAGCCATTCTGACGCCGTTTAGTGAAGTTATCCGAGAGCCGTTACTAAAAGAATAGGAAGGACGACCACTCCATTCTCCACTCTGATTGGTCCATTTGAATTTGACCGCGCGCTGGCAACACGACCCTCCAATCAGAGTTGAGGGTGAAACCAGCTTGCGAGCGGCCGTTGTTGACTGCCCGGTCAAAAGCCTCTGAGGAAAGCCGAAGAGGTGAATTTTAATTTTCGTTCTTCACGAGTCTTTCGGCCGCCGAAACACACGTATTTGGAGTGAAATTTATTGGGCTTTATGGAACTGTTGTTTTTATTGCGATTCGGGACTCTTTAGTAACGGTTTCCGGATAACTTCACTAAACGGCGTCAGAATGGCTCTAAACTCGGCACAAGAGACAAGTTCGTCACACATTTGAGGTAGGAAAACTTTATTTCAAATGAGATAGTTATTTACACAATTTTTTTACGATCGGTGATTTTCCCGTACAATTCTCTATATATACAAGCTGTCGCATACACCACGTATTTTCAGCTTGGGGAGCCTGTGCTTGAAGCGGCATAGGCCATTTTACGGATACAGCGGCCATTTTGAAATCCATTGTTTCAAATAGCTATTACGGGATTCTAAGGGACAAATGCATACTAATTGCCCCCTTAGAATCCCATAATAGCTGTTTGAAACAATGGATTTAAAATGGCCACCGTATCCTTAAAATGGCCTATTCTTTGAAGAAATACACGCCATTCGTGTGCAAATAAGTGTTCGGGTATTCCGCAGTTTAGCCGCTTGTGGTCTGCCTTATAAGCTTTAGAATTAAAGTGCGTTATCCCAGAGTCGATGCATGCTTTCGAAAGGTCTTCTTTCGGAACGCAGTTTCGGGCACAGTTAGCAAAGCGTCGTGGGAAAGCAACCACGGTTAGCAAAGCCCCATGGAAAAGAGCTGTGTTTGAAAGCAGGAAACTAATTATCAATTTAAAAACTTTTACAGAGGACTTCACAATCAGAGTATTTCACAAAGCTGAGGGACCTCATCGAGGAAACTTACTCAGCAAACAACAACAAGACGATCACGCTGCTCAGTCACAGTTTAAGATTTCCTTACACTTTGGCTTTCCTGAATAAACAGCCTAACAGCTGGAAAGACAAGTACATTTTCCAGTGGATTACCCTGTCAGGTCAGTAATGTTTTCGATGTCAGTTGCAAAATAAAATTGACAACAAGTCAACAGACCTCACTTATGAAAGGGACCCGTTTCTGGAAAGTCCCGAAACTTTACGGGCCATTTTCAGGTGTCATAATTCCCTCTGTATCTCAAGAACGCAGAGGATTTGAGAAGTCAATTTTCACAGTCAGTTTGCTTTTTGTTACCGTGAAAACATGTTTAAAGATCGGCTTTCCTGAACAAGCGGTTGACAGGTTCACAAATGGCTTTTCGGCCCATGATACGTGACACGTTCAGACAGTTCTCCTCCAATCAGAAAACGTATTTGAGATGGGAGGTATAACAAATCTCATTGACCATTCCTGATAGGGGATTTTCAGGGGCAATGAAATAATCAATGAAACGACAGAACAGAACAATAACAACTGTAAAAGAATACCAATGGTCCTTATTGGAGTTGAGCCCACAGGCACTTTTTGTTTTGTTTAAAACTACATGCAAAAGAGGCTTATGGGTCAATTCAATACAAAATGACCCCTTATCCTCGTTCATGTGGCAAAACCGCTGATAACTGCGATAAGGGCTATTGGCCGGAGGCAAACAAGTTGGCTATAAGGCGATACCGGTAATTTAAACCATTGACTACCAGAATCAAATTCAATGAGTGGTCGGAACCGGTCTTGAACACGGGATTTCCAAATCTCAAGGTAAGCGCTCTAACCACTGGGCAGTAGGCTTGGATAAATTCTGCCAGCAGAATTTCGAGAAGAATAAGCGATTTTTGAGCTGAGCATTCTGCTGGCAGAATAAAGCATTTTCGAGCAGAATTTTGGCAGAATAAGGGAAAATTAGCGGCAATAACGATATGCATAACGGTTCTAAGAAAAGTGTAAAACTAAACAAAAAAACAAATGGAAAATACCTTGTGTTTGATTTGATTATTTGACCTAAAGTAATATGGTATTAAAAGAGATTTCTTAAAACATAAAACTATAAAAGTTAGAGATAACAAGTTAAACCGACGTTTCGGAGTAGACATCACTCCATTATCAAGGTAAAAATGTTCTATGATGCTAAAATTACAGTATTAAAAACGATTGACGCTAAGAATTAACATAATAAGCACGTGCGAAATTGGCTATAAGAATACTTTAGCACGAATGGAATCCGATTGCACATTGAGGCTAGGCTTAAGTGTTCTTATAAATAACATTTCAAACACTAAGCAATCAAATTTGTTTTTACATTTTTTGAGCACCTCAAAGCGTTTAAGCAGGTCCCGAGGGATCGACCCGTGTGCGTTCTTATAGTGTCTGGCAATAGCCGAGGACTGTTGCTTATGTCCCTTTACACGATTGTGTAAATGTCCGCGTGTGTAGCCTACATAACCTTCATCACAAAGGTCACATTGAAATTTATATACAACACACTGCTGATTTATGATCCGCGGCTTTGCCTCTTTCACTTTCAGTTCCTGTTCAATTTTTCTGCTGGTAAATACAGGCTGGATGGTTTTGTTTACTTTCAGGCTCAAATTTCAGGCTCAAATTTCAGCCTTTCCACAACGTGTGTCACCGATTGAAGTGAAAGCAAGCTTCGAGAAGGTTTACTGGTGTCTTGAACCTCATCTTGGAAGTGATGATTTGAAAGAATTGGCGGCCGCAACCCTACGATCCGTAGCACTGAACTACATCCAGCGCAAAGTACACAAACCTCCCAAGACACTCCTGCTTGCCATCGAACAATTGAAGCGTCGCGACGACATCATCATTACCAAACCAGATAAGGGTTCGGGAGTGGTCGTAATGGACAAGTCCGAATATTTACGCCTATTATCTGAAGCTTCCATCAATGACGCAAGTAAATTTCGGCCTGTTCCCCTGGAAAGGCCTCCAAGTAGAGGTAGACCACCAACTTATTACCACCCTCTTCTAAAGAAAGAGAAAGATTTAGACTCTACTGTCCGTCGAATTCTGCCCAAGCCCATTGCGGAGACTGTGTGCCCTACAGGCTCCAGATTAGCCCATTTATATGGCTTACCAAAGACACACAAGGAGAACTTAGCGATGCGCCCTATTCTATCAGCAAAGCAAACATACAACTACGCGCTGGCTAAATGGCTTGACACTAAACTTAAGCCTTTGTCTTTGAATCGGTACACAGTATCTGACATATTTGAATTTACGAACGAAATTCAAAACATGGAAATAGCAAACGGTGACATTCTGGTTTCGTATGATGTGTCTTCCCTGTTCACAAACGTACCCTTGGATGAAACGATAGAGATACTCGCGAACAGAGCTTTCACCAACAATTGGTTTAACGTAACGTACGACTTGAATTTGACGAAAATGGACCTTGTTGACCTTCTCAGAGTAGCTACAAAAGAACAACTTTTCCAATTCAATGGAGCCTTGTATGAACAGACTGATGGTGTGGCCATGGGTTCTCCCCTTGGCCCCTTGCTCGCTAATGTTTTCATGACCTCAATCGAAGAAAACCTCGAACGACAAGGAAAACTCCCTTCGTTCTATCGAAGATATGTAGACGACACCCTGACCATCATGCGGAATATGGCGGCAGCATCTAGCTTTCTAGACACATTAAACCTTGCACATTCATCCGTAAAATTCACCATGGAAACTGAAAGCAATGGTATGTTGCCATTTCTGGGAACTCAGTTACTGAATCGATCTCCCCGGATAGAGACAAAGGTCTACGTAAAACCCACGAATTCAGGTCTCCTTCTGCATTTTCAGAGCAATGTTGACAATCGGTACAAGAATGGCTTGCTGAGAACTATGCTCGATCGAGCACACCGTTTATCTTCTTCTTGGTCACACTTCTCAGACGAATGTGAACGTTTGAAGTCAGTTTTCTCACGCCTAAAGTACCCGAAACAACTCGTAAATTCCACTATCAAACGCTTTGTTGACTCAAAGGTCTGCGACCAACCGCGACCTTTATCAACAGCCCAAGAGACGGATAACATGGTTCGAGTAGTCTTGCCATTTAAAGACCAAAACTCAGCAGAATTTGTAAAAAACAACTTAAGGATTTGAGCCTGAAAGTAAACAAAACCATCCAGCCTGTATTTACCAGCAGAAAAATTGAACAGGAACTGAAAGTGAAAGAGGCAAAGCCGCGGATCATAAATCAGCAGTGTGTTGTATATAAATTTCAATGTGACCTTTGTGATGAAGGTTATGTAGGCTACACACGCGGACATTTACACAATCGTGTAAAGGGACATAAGCAACAGTCCTCGGCTATTGCCAGACACTATAAGAACGCACACGGGTCGATCCCTCGGGACCTGCTTAAACGCTTTGAGGTGCTCAAAAAATGTAAAAACAAATTTGATTGCTTAGTGTTTGAAATGTTATTTATAAGAACACTTAAGCCTAGCCTCAATGTGCAATCGGATTCCATTCGTGCTAAAGTATTCTTATAGCCAATTTCGCACGTGCTTATTATGTTAATTCTTAGCGTCAATCGTTTTTAATACTGTAATTTTAGCATCATAGAACATTTTTACCTTGATAATGGAGTGATGTGTACTCCGAAACGTCGGTTTAACTTGTTATCTCTAACTTTTATAGTTTTATGTTTAAAGTAATATGAATTATAATATTATTGTATAGCTGTGTATGGTCCTGTAGCGCTGTGTATAGCCCTTTATAGCTGTTTATAGCTCTGTGCCGCTGTGTCTAGCTCTGTATAGCCCTGTATAGCTCTGTATTGCTCTGTATGGCTGTGTATAAATCTGTATAGCTGTGTATAGTTATGTATAGCCGTGTATACCCCAGTATAGCTGGATATAGCCCTGTATACACGTAGCTGTGTATAGCTCTCTATAGCTGTGTATAGCTCTGTATTGCCGTGTATAGCCCTGTATAGCCCTGTATAGCTCTGCAAAGCCCTGTATAGCTGTGTATGGCTCTGTATTGTAGTGTATAGCCCTGTATAGTTCTGTATAGCTCTGTATTGCTCTGTATAGCTATTTATAGCCCTGTGTAGCAGTGTACGGCATTGCATAGCTGTGTATAGTTCTGTGTACAGCTGCAGCTGTGTATAGCTCTGTATAGGCCTGTGTAGCTGTGTATAGCCCAGTATAACCCAGTATAGCTGTGTACAGCCCTGTATAGCTCTATATAGCTCTGTATAGCCCGGTACAGATTTGTATAGTTGTATAGCTGTGTATAGCTCTCTATCGCTGTGTATAGCCTTGTATAGTTGTGTATAGCCGTGTAGAGCATTGTATAGCTCTGTATTGGTCTCTATAGGTATTTATAGCACTGTACCGTTGTTTATAGCTCAGTATAGCTGTGTATAGTTCTGTATAGTTCTGTATAGCTGTATATAGCTCTGTATAAGCCTGTATAGCTGCGTATAGCCCAGTATAGCTGTGCCTGTCTAAAACAATCTGGATGACAAACTTTACCGACAAACTTTACTTACAAAATTATTTTGCTCACAAGTAACAATAAATGTAGTGTGATGCATCAGACAATTTATCATTTCTGATTAGTTAAAATTCACGGGAAAGCCCCTTGATGTCACGCTATAGTGATAATGTGAATATTTAAACACACTTTAATCTAGATGACAAACTTTACTCACAAACTTTACTCATAAACTTTACCCACAAACTTTAATTTACTCATAAACCTTTATTCACAAACTAACTTATTAGAATGAATTTATGAGATCATTTTCATGGTGAACCCCCATTCTTTATTTCCGAGAATGTCATGCTATGGTGATTCTTTCCTGTTCCATTTGATTACGCAAATATTCAAACGCACTTTTATTTTTGAAAATTTGAGACTAGCCAGAAGAATTGATTTTTGGTTAATCGAATGATAAAGCAAAACGATGTCATTTGGCGATGTAATCAATTTGTTATATAATAGTTAGATAACTTTAAGCAATTGTGTGAAATCAACTCATGAACATCATGGATCCGTAAACAGAAGCACACTCCATCGCTTGCTAACCGCAAACCGCTTTTAAACCGCTTGAAAACGCAATGTGGTTAGCTGTGATACTTTTACAGTAATATGAGAATCGTAACATTGAAGCCATAAAAATTATTAAATCAAATAGTTTTCCAAACATAATAAAATAATATAGTTTCCATAAAAGTATTTCCATAAAATGATTATAATAAAATTGAACTACCAAATGGTAAGTAGTATAGGAGTTGGTCGGTTTTGGGAATATTAAAAAGGAAATGGTCCCGAACCGCTAACTCCTATATACACCAAAAATTCGAAGAACGAGTGTCTTTGAAACATGTAACTTAGCAACAGAAAGTCTTGAATTTCTGACGTCTAGAATTACCTGTGAGTTCCAATAAATTGCCAGGAGGAAATCGGCACTGGGGATGAAGTTTGTTTAATCAGGTTATAACTGTAGTTTTTTTTTCTGTGTATTTGCAAAATCAATTTTCCTTTGTATTTTCGAAATGTTCCAGAATATTCTCTAAACACTACTCTAATTATACCTTAAACACACGTGAAAGGGATATGGGTCACTAACAAAGCGACCAATGGGCATGCTTTTCAGTTAATTATGTTAATTATGGAGTTCGAGATTTCATTTTCATTTTCCTTCGCTTATTTAATTGCAAGTGTGATTTGTCCGCGAGAAAAGGTTTACTTGTCAGCCTCCCTCAAAGTGGTCTGTTCTACGAAGACACACTTTTCTGGTAAGATATCTTAGTACTGACTTAATTTTGCACGCAACTGGATTCGGGGATATATAAAGTAACAACGAACCTGTAGCATCGCACCTCAAATAACTAGATTTGTATTCAGTCAACACTTTCTGACGTCTACCTTATTGTTGTATAAGATGTGAGTTTCACTCTTGTTTGAGCGATTCATTTCGTTTGTGTACGTGATGCAGTAACTGTTGTTTAACTGTAGTATGACATAATGGCTGCTTTCAGTTCACGGAAATCCATGGTTTCTCAGGCGTGAAATAAATGATCCTGTGGTAGTTTCCTTGGTTTTAGTCTTGGGCTACAAAATGTCTTGAACGTTTCCTGATCGTTTTTGGGTAGCTTCTGCAAGTACCGGAGCAGAAATTACGTAAAACAAAAGAAACAAAAGACAGAAAACAACAGAAGTCCAAATAAAGACTAATCCCAAGTGACCAAAAACACAATGCTTTCCGGTACCTGCAGAAAGACCCCGTTTTGCCTTGTTAACTCGTGTTACGAATTGAATCGAGATCGTCGTCCAACCTCGTTAGGAGAGAACCCTGGAAACAAGGTTGGATCGTTGTCTTCTCCATACAATTAATTATTCGGCACTTTCTGAAGTTTGCGAAACGGAACGATGAAACTAAGTACTTTGATAGTGTAATTCGCGAAAAGAAAACGATTCGTCTGTTTTGTGAAATCGGAAATTAAAAGCTACAATTTCAATTGTTATATAGCTGAGTTTTTCCCCCAACATCGCGCGCTCTCATTGGTTACTTCGAGGTCACATGACATCTAACAATAAAACTATTTCGCGTCAAAAGTCTCTGAGTGGCCAACAGTGCAAAATCTATGACGTCAGAGGTTATCAGTGCTCTGGAATAATCAATGTCCGGAATTTCAAGATTTTAGGAGTTCCGGTTACACCGAAAAGTGAAATAAGGCGATCATTAGAACTCAAGCATTTACAACAGCAGCAACAAATCTTCCTGTTTACAAGTTAAGTGGAAGATTTTGCGCCACATTCGTAAATTACAAGCTACAATATTTTACACTCGGTAGTTTACGCATGAGCAGTTTGATAGATCAATAAGCCAATCAACACAGTTCTGAAAATTGATTATTCCAGAGCTCCGTGTCTTGGCACTAACCAAAAAACACGTGGGCTCTAGGGACGAGATTGGGAAGCGTGCATAGAAAGACTGGCTTGTGAGCATGCGCAGTATCTCGTGGAATCTCTGCGGGGGATGACTGGTAGAATAACATGTACAAAGCTACTGTAAGCTGAAAATCGGCCGTTTAGTAAGTTTACAGTCGATTTCACATTACTTTATATTACCACATCACGTTACTTAGTTCCGTTGGGAAATTGGATACTACGTCACAAAGTAGCAAATAACGTGGCGAATTAGACAACCAAATTTCGAACTTTGAAATGAACCTCCCAGTTCCACCAGATCGAACTTGGCAACTTCACCGATTGAGCCCTTTACCGTCCGAGATTCGTGACATTGTAAACAAGTGATTTGAGGATTGAACACGTAAGCGTAGACAACTAGCTTTGCAAGAAATGTAGGTATTAAAGTGCGGGCTATAGACGAAAGAGAGAAATGATCCTCGCAATTATATGGACAACTGAAGCAATTGTCCCTAATGGACACCCGAAATATTCAGGTGGCTCCAACGGGATTCGAACCTATGACCTCTGCGATACATACATACATACACGCTTTATTTAAACACGGTGAAACCTTCAGTAACAATACAATAGCTATAGTACAATAACATTCAGTACCAACTTTGGTAATAAAAGTACTGTTTTACAAGGTTGCCGTGTGGGAGCCTAACCCTCATTTTCACTGATAAAATCGATTCATTTCTCTTTTAAAAGATCTAACTGATTTGATCGTACGTAAATTGTTGGGTAAGCTGTTCCATTGTGAGGCCGCACTGTAGCTAAAACCTTTTTTTTGAGATAGTTGGTATTTGGTTTGGGCACATAAAGCTTCATTTCTAAATTCCTGCATGGACATTATATTTTGTGGTGCGAATTGAAAACAGGTCCTGTAGATAATCCGGATTAAGACCATTTAATATTTTATTCGTTAGGGTGGCTTTAAGGGCCCACGGACGGATTTTTCGAGCGTTGCTAGGAAAGTGAAATGTTACTTCCGGTGACTGACGTCATCATATAGTGAGCTGACCAGAAAACCCACCCACAAGCAAAAACCACCGCACGAATTGTTGTTTCCATTCAAGATTTTTCCTCGCCCTTTCTCGCCCTCGTTCTCAGATCAACTGCGCATGCGTAAACGAACTGACTTCCGGTTTGAGAAAAAACCTAAATTTCCGGCGGTCTTTAAATTGAATTAACCCTTTCAGCCCCGATAGTGCCAAATGGCACTTATAGATTTTACTCTGTCTAACGCCAGACGATTTTACTCGTCAATGGGGAACCCCTCGGGGCTTAAAGGGTTAAGCTAACAGCGTGAAAAAACTATGTCCCCGTTTAACCCTTTCAGCCCCGATAGTGCCAAATGGCACTTATAGATTTTACTCTGTCTAACGCCAGACGATTTTACTCGTCAATGGGGAACCCCTCGGGGCTTAAAGGGTTAAGCTAACAGCGTGAAAAAACTATGTCCCCGTTTAACCCTTTCAGCCCCGATAGTGCCAAATGGCACTTATAGATTTTACTCTGTCTAACGCCAGACGATTTTACTCGTCAATGGGGAACCCCTCGGGGCTTAAAGGGTTAAGCTAACAGCGTGAAAAAACTATGTCCCCGTTTAACCCTTTCAGCCCCGATAGTGCCAAATGGCACTTATAGATTTTACTCTGTCTAACGCCAGACGATTTTACTCGTCAATGGGGAACCCCTCGGGGCTTAAAGGGTTAAGCTAACAGCGTGAAAAAACTATGTCCCCGTTTAACCCTTTCAGCCCCGATAGTGCCAAATGGCACTTATAGATTTTACTCTGTCTAACGCCAGACGATTTTACTCGTCAATGGGGAACCCTTCGGGGCTTAAAGGGTTAAGCTAACAGCGTGAAAAAACTATGTCCCCGTTTAACCCTTTCAGCCCCGATAGTGCCAAATGGCACTTATAGATTTTACTCTGTCTAACGCCAGACGATTTTACTCGTCAATGGGGAACCCCTCGGGGCTTAAAGGGTTAAGCTAACAGCGTGAAAAAACTATGTCCCCGTTTAACCCTTTCAGCCCCGATAGTGCCAAATGGCACTTATAGATTTTACTCTGTCTAACGCCAGACGATTTTACTCGTCAATGGGGAACCCCTCGGGGCTTAAAGGGTTAATTGTTTTTCATATGGCACGTTTCACCTCCAAATACTGAATATAGGTAAGCATTGATTTTTTCAAATCATCTTTTTTGAAAATTTTATGGATATTTCAGTATCGTTTATCTCTCTAAAAAGAAGATTTTTCAAAATAAAAAGAAAACCATTTTTGGCTGGATGCAAAAACGAATAGAAATTATGAAACCATTGATTAAATACCCAAATAGTGTAGCACGTAGACAAATTTAGAGTTTTCTTTTATTGGTCACGTGACCATGGGCGTGGCTTGATGATGTCATATTTAGGGTTATTGGTTAGAAACTGACCAAAATAATGCCACATTCTCTCAAATTAGTTAACTATTATATCCTTAGCAACGCACCCCAAAAAATACGTCAGTAGGCCCTTAAAGCTTTTTCCGACGCTTAGCGAGCGAGATTGTCCTGACGGAGTAAGGTAAGAAGATGGTTAGCACTCACGTCGTAACTACTCTTGGTGATGCCGGTGCAATGCTCTACCAACTGAACTATGAAGCCATACAGTTGGCTGGATTGTGCGGTCTAGATGTCTGACATGAAATTCTATGCGATACTTATTTCATCAGATTTCACTTTGATGAAATGATATATGAAATGGATCATATATGAACTGCGGATATGAAATCAATTGAAGCTACCATCTTCGCAGTTATGAACGCAATTTTTACAATTGCGTAGAGGAGCCTGAAAAATTCAGGACTTCAACGGGGTTTGAACCCGTGACCTCGCGATACCGATATATATATATAGTTACCCGGAAGTCTGTCTTACAGTTGAATCCCGAAATTTGAGTTTCCTTGCCCGTCGGGCGCGTGGAAGTCAGAACCGTTAGCGTGATCGCAAAATCTGCTAACCCCGGGCTATCAGACACGACTTTCTTAGCAAGCTGTCGACAATCCATGTTTGAATGCAATTTCTTTTAAGTCCTGTGTCTATTTTATGAGGAGAAGAGCAGGTGAATCTGCAAGATTGCGAACTAGAACAATGCTTGGCATACCATGTGCTTTGTCAGATGACTTCAGTAGCCGCTATTTGCAGAATCGAACTGTTTCCCATGTTGTCGAGAACGGCAAAGAAATGTACTAAATTATAAAACGCATGCAAGTGTGAGAAGTGCAGAACCTTTGTTTTTGCTCCAAGTACATTTTGAAACACATCGCTGAGGATTTTTCCTGAAAATCGAAATACAGTAGTACCCTGTAGTTGCCTTTTATCCTCACAGACTGACGTCGTTTCATAGTAATCGCATCTATTGAGATTATAAGCTCAAAAAGATCCTTTGGGTGAAAATAAGCTGAATATATTCGGGTATTTATTCAGTCAATTAACAATTATTAGGCTAGGTTGAGCAAAATATCGTGATGGTCAGTGGCGAGCTGAAGCCGAAGGCAGAGACACAGACAAATCACGATATTTTGGGATAACCGAGTACAATAATTGTTTTATCATTCGATGACTGAGTTTGTTTTTCACAAATCCCAATAATTAAATCACTTCTGAAAGCTCAGTAACGCGAACTGCCATTTTCACACATAGCGTCGTTTCAGTTACGCATGAGCAGAATATTATTTGCAGCAAGGCAGTTATTTTCAGGTCATGCGGTGGGCTCTCAGCCAATGAAGAGGAAGGAAAAATACATCAAACGATAATCGATTTTGTTCGATTCCGTCAGTAAATCGTCAACTCTTATTTTGCACCCTTGTTGATGAATTTACTGCCGTTTAAGGGCGATTTCACCTTGATGGAGATAAATTTATCTTTCCAAAAAGCTTTCTTCAATATTTCGTGATGCTAAAGATCTTCCTTGTTTGTTTTTCAACTGAGCTGCAGAATATTCGTAAAACACTCGAAACATTCCGCATGGCAACATTTCGTAACAAGTTCTTTAAGTTGAAATTACAGAAATTTGCCATCCCGATTGAAGTCTCTTCCAACATGTCGAAACTATTAATTTCCTCTCGTATACCGATGATTAATAACTGGAGTCCTCATATTATAACCTGTCGCGATCTGACGTGGGCAACGCGAGAGCGAGGGACTAATCCCCCGAGGGTATGCAATACACGCGCGCTTGCTCGCATTTTCTTGGGTTCTCTGTCCAGTCGGCAAACTCATAGGCAATAACTTTTAACCTCTGAAACACTTGAGTGGTTCACTGATTTCTCCCTAACTTATTTTGATGAATGAAAAAGGATTGGCTGGACTGTCGAATTATTGGGTCTTTGCCTGCATTGAAACTTTGTTAAGTTTCATTCAAATTTCTCCAAACCAAAGTAGCAGTCAAAAAATCTTAATTAAGGAATGACCTGTTGGTTACTAAAATGAGATCATTTTGGGTATGTCTACACTATACCGGATATTTCTTTCGTCGAAAGGAAAATCATATCGGATAGGGCTTTTAATTGTTTACGCATAGTAACGTTTTCGGAGCTTCTGCGAAAGAAGGACTCTGCACCGCTTCAACTTAAAATCAATCTTTATGTATAGGATAGACTTCTGTGCAACTTTTAAACTTGTTTTGTAAGCCAGGAAAAAGTCGTCGTCACAGAGCAAGTAATCTAACTCTTTTCCTCTGTATCTATAAAAACCCGTTTCAGTCATCAAAGCTTTGAGAATTATTTCCTTGTTCTCTTCTTGAGAACATGTTTAAGGCAATCTCTTCAGAATGAGCAAACCATGCTTTCTTTTCCCAAAAGAGGTGAATGAAATGAAATTCGCTTATTATATTTATTCATTTATTTTTGTTTTAGGTCCTTTTCGCTATTGTGGTATTGCTTTATTATCATTAATTCGTGATGTCCTTGCACCCTTATCGTGATGAGGAGTTAAATCATTTCAAGTGTTTGTCTCTGGTTTTAAATGAATTCCCAAAGGCTTTACGTCAGACTTTTAAGACAATGTGGGACACCACCATTGGGCGTCGCCCTGGCTACCAGCTTTGGGATGACTCCACTGCTGTGAGAAATCTCTTTGTCTCTACAGAGGGAGGGACAACTAAAGTTCCTACACACCAGTCGTACAATGAATGGGATTGCACTGCATTCTTCCAGGCTACCATCTTTGCAAAGTCCTTCAGTATTCATTCCAAAACACTGAATGATTTGTATGTGAAGCCCCGAACTGTTCCTTATGGAAGTTTCCATGGATCTGTGTTGAGCCCAGTAGGAGATAATGCCGAGACCTTTGCACTGGCTATTGATCAGCTTCGGCGTTTGAGGAATGCAGTTTGTCATTCTTCTCGCTTGGAGGTGGACAAAGCAACATTTGACCAGAACATTCAGTACGCTAAAGAAGCGTTCAAAGCTCTAGGAATTCCAACTGCATCGATTGATGCTATTGGAAGTTTGAATGCATCTGACTTTCCGACAACAGAAGTCCGTAAGTGGGAACAACAGGTAAGGGAAGAGAAGCAAGCATACATAAAAAAGTTAGAGGAGTCCTTAAAGGAGAGCCTCACTGGCAACAAAGAGGTCGCGGAGGGCTTGAGGATGCAACAGGAAGATATAAGTGCGTTAGGGAAGGAGATCCATGAGCTAAGAAAGAAGGAAGAGGAACGATGTAAAGAAGCAGAAAAAACAGGTAAAACACTAGGACAACTGTTTTCAAGACTCTTTTTAAAAACAGCAGCAGATAGCAACTGCAATAGGCATGACAAACACACTGTTTGTCTGTTAAAATATGACAAAAAGACAGACAGATCTTCCATGTATCTCGCGTGAAAAACAAACAACACAAGTCACATAAAAATAAACGAAACTGTTACAGTACCACTCGAAACTATTTGTGCATTTGCGGCGGTTCTTCCGAGGTCATAATGCGGATTCGATCTCCAGTTTGACCGAGATAAAACCTCCTTTACGGAAAATGAGAGCCGAGGTTTCACCTAGGTTTTTTCCGGTTGATTTACTCTGCAGTTGAGAGATAACGCGGTGAGGCTTTTGTTGGCGTTGTTTTCCACTACAAAAGGCAGGCTTAAGTTTTTGAAATTGTCACAACTGTGACATTATAAAACTGCGTGTTTGGAAATTGATAGGGTCGAAAAGTGAAGCCAACATACAGTTTCTCAAGTCGGGAGTTTTAAATCATTTCCTTCGTTTCAAGACAACTTTCTTCTTATAAGCGTTGTAATTAAGTAGTTTCTTTGTTTCGAGCGGAACAGTAGTTATTAAATTTGCTCTTACAGCTAAGCTAATCAAAGCCAAAGCTTAATTTCTGAGATGACGTCACAAACAAATTTTCTTTCTTTATTACATAGGTAGTCTACTAATTATGTTTGTTATAACTAGATAATTTATGTTGTGAAGAGGAGTTTCTGCAGTGACGTCATCTTAAGAACGTGGCCAATATTGCACAAGGTCTGTCTTCATTTAAATGACGGCAACTGAAGTTTTCTACTTCTACAATGCATTTAAAAACGGGAAATATGCCTGTTGTATAATATTTTGGGTTATGTGCACAAAGTTGAAGACGATATTTGTTTTTTACTTCTTGATATCTTTTCTCTCAACGAGAAAAAGGATATTAAAAAAAAGTAAGCAACGTCTACTTTGTGTTTTACTTTTGCATTACAAAGAGATCAAGTCAACAGTCCCAGGATCTGTTCTTCCTTCAATGATTCCAAACTTCACTGGGCGACAGAGTGAATGCCAAGAGATCGTGGATTTCGCGAGTTCCGAACATACCCGAAGCGTGACGATCTGGGGCTCACCCGGATTCGGAAAGACATCGGTTGCTATAGCGGTGGGGCACCAACTGCAGTCTCGAAGCTTTCCTGTTTGTTTCCTTTCATTACGAGGACTTCAGACAAAGGCAGATCTGACATCAAAGCTTTTCAGCCTCGTAAGGCAAGCCATCCCGAGTCAGAGATCAGAATCTCAGCCTCTGTCCTTGGAAGATGAGCTAATTGAAACCCTCGGCGGCATTTCAGATTCCTGCGTATTTATTCTTGATAATGTAGATGATCTGCTAGAGAGTGGCTTTCCAAATGTAAAAGAAGACGTCCTGCATTTGTTTGAAGAAATTCTCACGCGAAATAAGAAGATAACTCTGGTGGTGACGACACGAGAATCATTTGAATTTATCAATTTAAATTTCCAAGGGCACAAATCAATAAGAATAAGGTCACTGGATGACACTTCATCTCGTACGTTAGTTCATGAATTGGTGCCAAATGCGACTCCCGATGACTGCGCACAAATTGCCCAAATATGCGGTTGTGTGCCTCTTGCAATGAGGTTAATGTGCTCTCTAGTTTCTGAAGATGATGTTCAACCAAGCCAGTGTTTGATTGAGTTCACTGAGTCCACAACAGAAAGTATCGTCGACATCTTAGACAATCCAGATTATCCAGCTAATCAAAGATTGCAGTTCTTATATGAAAAGTCTTTCCAGAGACTTTCCCCTGCAGAAAAAGAAACATTTGTGTCTTTGTCTGTTCTTCCGGGATGTTTCACCACGACTATCGCTGCAGCTGTATTGAATGTTAAGAATTGCAAGGCAATCAAAATGTTGAAATTACTTCAAAGAAAGTCCTTTCTCGATTCAAACTCCCAGTCTGGAACATTCATAATGCATAAGCTTCTTCAGTCATTTGCTAAAGAAACAGGAGATCAGCGAATGGAAGAAATAGTAGCAAATGCAAAGTGCCGTTTCCATGAGCATTACATTTCTCGTTTTGAGAAATTGAATGATGAGTTTCTAAATGGTCATTCCATGGATGCTTTCATTGCATTTTATGAGGAAAAACAGATTTTTATAGAAAGTCTAGTAGACGGTTGCACAGATCCCAGGATAGCCGAGAATGTTTTTAAAGTTTTGATTAAAGCAGAAATGTTTCTGGACACGTTATTTTGGTGTTCTATGGAATCTGACAATTTTGACACTATCTACGATTCGGCCTTAAAGGCAGCCAATTCTCTAGGAAATACACATTACCAGAGGCGTTTACTAGCTTCTAAAGCATTTAGTGAAATTACCTGGGGAGCAGAAGGAAGTTCAATGCAACTTCTCAAGAAGGCATATGAAATCCAGTCAAAATCTTGTTTAGTTTCTGATAATGAAAGGAGTAAATATTTGTGTTACTTTGGCATCTGTCAGCTTGTTAAGGGTGAGGTTGAGAGCGGGATACAGTGCCTGCAAGAGGCTCTTTCTTTAATGCGTGAAAGTGGAGAGCAGAAAATTCTAAGGCTCGTTGTTAACCAAGTCATGGCGGTCTACTATAAGTTCTTAAACGACCCATCTACCTCGACTTACTACTATGAGAAAGCACACAAGGAATGCAATTCCGCTGCAGACGAGCAACTCATTGTTATTCCACCTTTGGGACGCAAAGAAAAAAAAACAAAAAATGGCAAAGAACTTCAAACAAATACTTTTGACTCGGGAAATTATTGGC
The DNA here is from genome assembly GCF_036669935.1 of Montipora foliosa. NCBI lineage: Eukaryota > Metazoa > Cnidaria > Anthozoa > Scleractinia > Acroporidae > Montipora > Montipora foliosa. The sequence continues at coordinate 9,933,811 of NC_090882.1, forward strand.
CATTGCAATTCCTAGTTATATTTCACATCAGGAAAGCAGCAAAGAACTTCTTTGACACCGACACCCAGCAATTTGTAATTAACCCTGCCCTTCGAATGTTAAATGATCTCCAGATAAATTCCAAAACCCCTTTTTCTTTGTTTCATTTTTGCTGTAATGTTATGGGTCTTCTGGAAGAGGGAATTGTTGGATCAGGTTTCGAAGAATCAGTCGCACGTCACCACGCAACACTCGAGCAATTCAAATATAGCTCTTCAGGCCCAGAGGAGAACGCTGATTCAACCGTGACCCGTCGTTCTCAAGAATGCAATCACCCTCTTGCAAAGCTCTACCAAGAATTCGGTGAATTGCACCACTACAAGAAGAACTACTCAAAGGCTCTTTATTTCAAGACGCGCGCTCTTGATATCCTATTGAGAAGAAATAAACAAAAAGCAAATGCATTCTTAGCCCATAGCTACCATTCACTAGGGGTGACACAGCATTCGTTAGGTAATTTTACCTCTGCTATGCAATCTGCTCAACGGGCATTACATGTGCGAGTAAAATTGCTCGGAGAAGATCATTCAAGCACAGCTGAGAGTTACCATTCACTCGGGGCGACACAGCATTCGTTAGGCGATTTTACCTCTGCTCTGCAATCTGCTCGACGGGCATTAGATGTGCGAATAAAATTATTCGGAAAACATCATTCAAGCACAGCTGAGAGTTACCAGTTACTCGGGGTGACACAGCATTCGTTAGGTGATTTTACCTCTGCTATGCAGTCTGCTCAACGGGCATTAGATGTGCGAATAAAATTGTTCGGAGAAGAACATTTAAGCACAGCTGAGAGTTACCATTTACTCGGGGCGACACAGCATTCGTTAGGCGACTTTACCTCTGCTATGCAGTCTGCTCAACGGGCATTATATGTGGGAATAAAATTGCTCGGAGAAGATCATTCAAGCACAGCTAAGAGTTACTATTTTCTCGGGGTGACACAGCATTCGTTAGGCGATTTTACCTCTGCTATGCAGTCTACTCAACGGGCATTAGATGTGGGAATAAAATTGTTCGGAGAAGATCATTCAAGCACAGCTGAGAATTACCATTTACTCGGGGTGACACAGCATTCGTTAGGTGATTTTACCTCTGCTCTGCTGTCAAAGCAGCGGGCATTAGATGTACGAATAAAATTGTTCGGAGAAGATCATTTAAGCACAGCTGAGAGTTACCATTCACTCGGGGTAACAAAGCATTCGTTACGTCATTTTACCTCTGCTCTGCAGTCTGATCAACGGGCATTGGATGTGCGATTAAAAGTGCTCGGAGAAGACCATGCAAGCACAGCTGAGAGTTACCATTCACTCGGTGTGACACAGCATTCGTTAGGTGATTTTACATCTGCTCTGCAGTCAAATCAGCTGGCATTAGATGTGCAAATAAAATTGTTCGGAGAAGATCATTCAAGCACAGCTGAGAGTTACCATTCAATAGGGGTGACACAGCATTCGTTAGGTGATTTTACCTCTGCTATGCAATCTGCTCAACGGGCATTAGATGTGCGAGTAAAATTGCTCGGAGAAGATCATGCAAGCACAGCTGAGAGTTACCATTTACTCGGGGTGACACAGCATTCGTTAGGCGATTTTACCTCTGCTATGCAGTCTGCTCAACGGGCATTAGATGTGCGAATAAAATTGTTCGGAGAAGATCATTTAAGCACAGCTGAGAGTTACCATTCACTCGGGGCGACACAGCATTCGTTAGGCGACTTTACCTCTGCTATGCAGTCTGCTCAACGGGCAATAGATGTGGGAATAAAATTGCTCGGAGAAGATCATTCAAGCACAGCTAAGAGTTACTATTTACTCGGGGTGACACAGCATTCGTTAGGCGATTTTACCACTGCTATCCAGTCTACTCAACGGGCATTAGATGTGCGAATAAAATTGTTCGGAGAAGATCATTCAAGCACAGCTGAGAATTACCATTTACTCGGGGTGACACAGCATTCGTTAGGTTATTTTACCTCTGCTCTGCAGTCAAAGCAGCGGGCATTAGATGTACGAATAAAATTGTTCGGAGAAGATCATTTAAGCACAGCTGAGAGTTACCATTCACTCGGGGTGACACAGCATTCGTTAGGTGATTTTACCTCTGCTCGGCAGTCAAAGCAGCGGGCATTAGATGTGCAAATAAAATTGTTCGGAGAAGATCATTCAAGCACAGCCGAGAGTTACCATTCACTTGGGGTGACACAACATTCGTTTGGTGATTTTACCTCTGCTCTGCTGTCAAAGCAGCGGGCATTAGATGTGCGAATAAAATTGCTCGGAGCAGATCATGCAAGCACTGCTAAGAGTTACCATTCACTCGGGGCGACACAGCATTCGTTAGGTGATTTTACCTCTGCTCTGTAGTCAAAGCAGCTGGCATTAGATGTGCGAATAAAATTGTTCGGAGAAGATCATTCAAGCACAGCTGAGAGTTACCATTCACTCGGGGTGACACAGCATTCGTTAGGCGATTTCACCTCTGCTATGCAGTCTGCTCAACGGGCATTAGATGTGCGAATAAAATTGTTCGGAGAAGATCATTCAAGCACAGCTGAGAGTTACCATTTACTCGGGGTGACACAGCATTCGTTAGGCGATTTTACCTCTGCTATGCAGTCTGCTTAACGGGCATTACATGTGCGAATAAATTTGTTCGGAGAAGATCATTTAAGCACAGCTGAGAGTTACCATTCACTCGGGGCGACACAGCATTTGTTAGGCGATTTTACTTCGGCTATGCAGTCTGCTCAACGGGCATTAGATGTGGGAATAAAATTTCTCGGAGAAGATCATTCAAGCACAGCTGAGAGTTACCATTTACTCGGGGTGACACAGCATTCGTTAGACGATTTTACCTCTGCTATGCAGTCTGCTCAACGGGCATTAGATGTGGGAATAAAATTGTTCGGAGAAGATCATTTAAGCACAGCTGAGAGTTCCCATTAACTCGGAGTGACACGGCATTCGTTCGGGTGATTTTACCTCTGCTCTGCAGTCTGCTCAACGGGCATTAGATGTGCGAATAAAATTGTTCGGAGAAGATTATTTAAGCACAGCTGAGAGTTACCATTCACTCGGGGAGACACAGCATTCGTTAGGCGATTTTACCTCTGCTATGCAGTCTGCTCAACGGGCATTAGATGTGCGAATAAAATTGTTCGGAGAAGATCATGCAAGCACAGCTGAGAGTTACCATTCACTCGGCGAGGCACAGCATTCGTTAGGTGATTTTACCTCTGCTCTGCATTCCTTCCAGCGGGCATTAGATGTGCGTATAAAACTGTTCGGAAAAGATGATGTAAGCACAGCTGATAGTTTGTTTTTATTCTGGTTAACAGTAACCTATGTTTGTCATGAATGGCTGGAATTTCTTTGCTGTTGAAAGACGTGACTTGTGAGAGTAAGAGGCCAAAAGAAAGGAGACAAATCACATAACCAAGGGAAGAAAGTACCTATTTGGCTTTTTTTTTTACTTTGGAGAAGATTCCTCATCGGATTTAGGAATGCATTGATGATGAGTGGAGATCTCGCGGGTTGTGCTGGATAAATTCACCTCCGGTTGACCTCCAATGACTGCAGCAAGGTTTGATATTCAGAGAAAACGATTAGGAACACCAATAGTGAAACGGTCAGATCATGTAACGCCTTTGTTCAAGACTTTACATTGGCTCTCAGTTGAGAGGAGAGTTCAATTCAAGATCCTCATAACTTATAAGACCCTGCATGGACAGTCTGCAAATTATTTGATGCCTTTAATTGACAAGTACCATCGGTCTTGAATTTTAAGATCATCGTCACACAGGGGCACCCAACGTCCATTTTCGGAAAGTATCTGTTCGGAAGACGATTTGAGATCTAGAATTTTCGGAACATTTGCTGTAAAATTTCTTGCTTGCCTGCCTGTCCTAGGCTTTTCGAACTTCTAAAAAATGGTATAATTGACCATCTTTAACGGATTTTTTCCCTAAAAGGCCACCTAGAATTTTCGGGAGCCTTTTTTCTGGCTGAAATGTTCGAAAAGGTGAGTTTTGATCCCTACAATTTTCGGATCACTAAGGGATAAAAATATGCCTATATCTACGGTTGAAATACTGAAAGACGTTTAACGATGCTATGTCTAAGTGGTTTTGAAGTACATTCTCGTTGGGTGCCTCTGGTTACACTTACTACTTTATCCTAAAAAGATTAGAACTGACTTTTATGGTGGCAGAGCATTTTCGTTCCCAGCACCAAAACTATGGAAATCTTTGCCTAAGAACATGAAAAAAGCGAAGACAGTTAAATTGTTTTAAAACTAAACTTAAAACATATCTTTTTGGAGAGTCTTTTTTTATCATTGATTAGATAGAGTATTTATTTAGCGATAAAATGGTTGTAAGGCGCATTGATCTGTGGGAATGCGCCATACAAGAACTATTTATTATTATTAATAGTCGATTATGCATTCTAATTCATTTTGCATACATTACAATGTGGTAAGTTAGACGATCCGACGGCCTGGCCAGATAATATTCCTCAAACTCGTGCAGCATTTTAAAGCGTTGTTTCGTGGCATGACTTTCAACTTATATCTCGGTCGAATAACTGGTACTAAGACATGTGATCAGATATGCGGCGAACATGTGAGCAGGCCCCGGGGAGGGTGGGGGGGGGGGGGTACTCTCTTTAATGACCTATACGTGGAGGCTCCGCCCGAAAAGGGTACCTTTTTGACGCTTCGGGTATATAAAAGGATACGGATTTCAGGAGTCGAAGCATATGAAAGGATTTAGGAATTTAAAAGGGCCTTTCATTATATTCCAATGGAAGGTATACGAAACGGGGAACCATTTGTCAATGGAAGATCTACGAAAGGGGTATCTTTTCTACCAAAAATGGTTTATAAAAGTGTAAGGGGTCGGACCTCGCGGCGGAGCCTCAGTCGCCGTAGCTCCGCTATTTTGTGCTCTCATCGATGGATTTTGGTGAATTTAAGGACGGTGCCTTCTAATTCAAATGTATTTTTGAGCGGCTTCCTTACTATGCGGGAAAAGCAGATCTTAACAAGTGTTATTGAAATTCAAAAAGATAATTGCGGGTAAATGACACATTTTTCGAAGATAATTAATCAAAAATATTTGTAAAAAGCTTTAAAATTCAAAGCAATGTATGGCGTTCTTTTCCAGATTCAAGCTTAATTATCTCTGAAAAAATACGTGGTTACCCCCAATTTTCTATTTGGATACCAAGAGCACTTGCTAAGTTCTGCTTTCTCCGCATAGTTTTGAATCGCGCAACAGTATCCCTGCATTAATAAACACCGCCGATAGGCAATCCGAGTATCTCGAGATGCGCAATAACAATAGTAGGCACCGTCCTTAAACGCTTCGACGGTAGCATTTATCGAAATCTGAGGGAATTGTCGGTTGTTTAGTTTATTTGCTAACGAACAGGACTTTGAATCGCCTTGGCTTTGGGATGTTAACCGTATTTTGATCGCATTTGTTGATTAGTTCCAGGCCGACAGATACATGTAGCTTAGTCTTTATCCGGTCAAATATTGTTTGGAATTGGTGGAAAAGTAATCTGAAGGCAAGATCCATAAGAGTGAGCCTGAACCAAGGAACGGCAAATTATGAAAATACTTTATTCATCAGGGGAAATACTCCAATCAGTTGCACGGAGTTTGTTTTCGATAAACGAGCATGCAATTGCAAATGTTTGCTGATATTTGTGCTTCCGTTTACAAATTAGCTTTTACGCTTAAACATTACCGGTAAATACGAAATTTGAAGGCTATAAATGTAAATATTTTAGATCTATTAAACTTCCGAGTCTACGTAACTGGCGCTGTCACGCAACGTGTCAACAAATCGTAGTTTGTACAGGGGACATGCTAACCTCGCATGGACTTTGACAATATGATATATATCGATGAAAAACGTGGATTCTAGCAATAGACAGAGGCTGAAAGTCAGCTAGTGAAATTGTATAATAAAGTGACGGCGTCGAACGCACTCTCATAATCTTTGATTACTACTTACTAGTTGTAAACGATAGGCCGTCACCCACATGAAGCGGTTTTTAAAAAAATTCTGCACTCTGTGGAAGTTCAATGCATACCAGTTAGGAGATCCTGCGACTTGC
>NC_090882.1:9944977-9949977 GCF_036669935.1 Montipora foliosa
GCAATGCCTGTAGGGTGAACGTGGGCCTTTACGCCAATCACTTTGTACACCAGCGAGATGCGAGATGTCAGCGGTTTTTATATTACCCTCTGTCTCTCGAAAATTCTAAATATCTTGCAAGTTAGATGACGCTTCCGTATATGAAGTTATTTTGGGCATGACATTTGCCGGAGGTTAACATTGATTTCATCCTCACTGACTCCTCTTTCACCAGTATCATTAGCCTGCGAACAGGCTCCCAGCGAGGGCGGAAAAAATTCAGCGAGTGAAACGTGAATTCGCGAGCGAAGCGAGTGGGAGTCGGAGCGTGAATCCGAGAGCGAAGCGAGTGGGACTCATCACCAGACCGCTCTTGGCTCGTCCCACTCGCCCTAGACTACACTCGGCTAACTCGCCCTAAGCCCAAACGGGATCATTTCCGCAGGCTACAGTATCATTTGTTTCCTCTCCTCCTTCATGTGCTACTCCTCAAAAAAACGTATCCTCCCAGTTGAGTGGAAGTTCAAGAATAACTGGTGGATCAAATGAATTGCCATCTACAGTTTTTTTCCATTGAAACTGCAGTCAGTTTAACCAGTCGTATTAACGGGGTAATTTTGTAAAGAAAATAAGGACTAAGGACTCCAAAAGGTGGTCCGTGGTCGTCAGGACGGGGTGGTCGGATTAAAGGGGTTTTCAGATAAGAGAATGTGTGTTGGCTTTTGTTCGGGCCATAAAAAATGTGGTCGTAATAAAGGGGTGGCCGCATTAACCGGGTGGTCGTAAGGCGGGGTTGCACTGTGCATGCTTTTATAAACCTTATTCCAAAATGGCCACCATTTTGGCTCATCCTCCGTGTAAAAACCTGTGAAACTTACGGATGACGCAACACAAAGAAACCAAACGAGCAAAAAAAACATCACAGAATAACCTAACCCTACAAGGAGCAAACAAAACAAAGAAAACATTTCGCAGGTTGTTACACCGAGGTAAAACCACCATTTTAGTATTCTTTTGTTTGATTACAAATTGACCCTTTTAGTCTCGTTCAAGGGTAAATCTTCTTTTGAATTCTACGTTTGAAAGCGAGGCCAAAAGGGCCAATTTGCAAGGAAACAAAAGAATACTAAAATGGGGGCCATTTTGGAATAAGGTGTATGTTGCTATACGCAACTGACTGGGACATAGGATACTGATCTGTTATCTCTTCTTGTAAAGAGCAACATCGAATTAGAGACGTCACCACTGGCTGTTCCCTCGAGGCTTAAAAATTAATATTGGGGACAATGTTCTTTTTGATGGGGTAACACCAGGAGCCTATGAGTAGGAGCTTGCCTCTTCCATAAAAGCCCTATGAGTCAACCTTTGCTTGTATCTTTCTATTTTTAGAACGCCACGAGTTCTTCGTCTCTGCACACACTGTTTAGAATGGCCAGTCAGAATATAGTTATTGTGGAACAAGGACAAAAATAGCAAAAGCAATGTATGCAAATTGTGCAAATTGATGTAAATTGTTGTAAATGTGAGTTTCCTGCTGAAGGATTAGTTCTAAAAATAGAAAGATAAGCGCAAAGGTTGACTCAAGGATATAATGCATAGGGATGCTCCTACGCATGGGCTCCTGGTAACACATTTTAAGAACAAAGTGGATTGAGTATTCTCTATTATGAATTCAAAAGATCACGAGAATTACAGCTTCTAACCTTGAACACATGTACATCCACCTTCTTTATGAATAGCCGATGTCACGTAATTTCTTCAATTGCAATAGAGCTTGCTTTCGATAGCAAATGAAACGTGCTGTAAACAAGAACGACGGAAGCCACCCCCGTGAGTTGCTGAGTACTGTAGGCCCCAATGAGTCACACGAACGACTTATTTTAGGGCTGAGCCTGAACTTTCTTGTTCTTCTTTGTTGTTGTTAACATTTTCTTAAACTGAAGTTGTGTGGCATACTAAGTTCGACTATAACTAAACGAAGTTGTTCTTCGGTGTAGCATGCAATCAGAACACCACATTGTTAATGTTAAAAGACTTCGCTAAGTATTCGAGTGAATTTTCCTGTGTAGACTACCGTTTTACATTTCTTTTGCCGTTATTTATACTACTTACAAAAAACAAAAAAAAAAATGAGCAAAATAATTTAAAGACTTTCTTAATTCACTCTCAGCTTGCGTATGTTGTTATGTACCAGTCAAATCGAAGCTTCAACATCCCCCTGGGGCAACCCCCCGGGCATTTGAATTTTTGGAAAATTTTTGTTGAAATCCCCCCTCCCCGGGCCAAAAAGCTGTTCAAATGCCTCGTCATAGGTCTATTTCAGGTGATCAAATGAATTCGAATTCCCCACCCCCTAGGAGCGGTGATCAAATGCTTCGCCCCTGGAAGACTAAGATGATCAAATTCCCTCCCCCCGGGCAGGAAAAGGCGTCAAATGCCCGGAGTATGCCCGAGGGGGGAGAGGGAAGATGTTGAAGCTTCGATTTGACTAGTACATTAGTATGTTCTAAAACTTTGGTTAATCTCCGGCGTGAAAGGTGTTCTTGGAAACTGAAAATGCCCGGAGTTAAATAGTGAAAATGGCCGGAGTTAAATAGTGAGCTGTAGAGATGTAGATACAAGGAGACTATACATGAAAAACATATTTCCACTGCGGGCTTTCTTTTCTTTACTGCTTAGCTAACTGATTCATATATAACAGCTGCCGGGTGATGGTGTAACACAAATGATCTTAACACTCATTTTTCTTTGTTACAAATAAAAGCACATTCAGAATGAAACCATCTGCAACCGGTGAAATGATTGACAAATAAGGTTTCAGAAATAAATACCAGACACCGCCCTCTATGCAACTGACTTGAATGACAAGCAATACTCTGCTTGAATCGTGAACAGTCCTGCCGAAATATTGCAAGACAAAACACTCCAGGGGTCAAGTGTTCATACAGAACGTGTGTAACGCGAGAGCTAAGGTCGAGTAGTGCAATTTCTCTCGCGGTTCTTAACAACTGAAGTGGAATGGCTCTGGTCTATGACTGCCGGGATAACTTTTTTCATTAAATACGTCATTGAACGTGTTATTTTATAAACTGACCACGAGACAAAGGCTATCACTTTCGTCCCTCCAAAATGCTGATAAGAAGTGAGCTACATCTAATGACTCTTGTCTGTGTTGTCTTTTCGGCTAATGGATTTTGGCTGTCACAGAAACCAACTCCGCCGGTAAATGAAATCAAGACGCCAGTAATAATTTACAATTGGTAACGTAAAATTCTTGTTTTACTGAGGTTCTATTGTTAAGTACTCTTCCTTATTGCGCATCAAAAATATCGACACCAAATTATTTAGTTTCATAAGAAGGGTCGTCTTAAATTAGAAACAATAAGAAAGTCATAAAAGGACTCAATACTGGAATCACTGCTCTCGCGCAAACTGATCTACTGCTGATTTGCCAGGAGGATTTTGCAACCGAGCAGGACCTGAGCACCAGAGAAACGGTATAAAATAATTGCGTGTATTTGTCGCGGCAAAGACAAAACACTAAAAGATTCAAGAGGCTCTTTACTTAGCCAAAATGGTTATTACGAGAAACCTAAAAAGCCGTTTTTGCTTTATTTGCATTTTATTTTTTGCTTATATGTAGAAAGGTTACGTAATCTAATCACGTCTCAGACTATTAACCTGTAGATTTTGCTGTCGGTCGTCTGTTGGGATTTCCGGAAGAGAAAAAAAACATTCGTTGCTCTTCACTGAGCTCATCAGGTGACCTCTTGATTCTCTTATTTCATGTATCCCTTTTTACGTGCAGTACAAATAAACCATTTTGTTTTGTTTTGTTTTTTGTCTTTAATTTTTTTGCAAATGGCCAAAAACTCCAAGGTCGAGAATACAAAGAAGCCGTGACTGGATAACGCACAAAATAGAAAACAGGGTCTGCGCGGGCCTTTTTTTTTTTTTACCAACAATGGAACTTACACACAAGAAAAGAAATTATTGGAGAGTACAAAGGTTCGGGAATCTCAGCTTACTGAACGTTACGCAATAGTCAGGAACTGTCACATCACGCTCCAATCACGAGACCGGTAGCAGTGTCACGCAACGCTCTCCCCTCTCTTTGTCTCCTCACCTACAAAGGAGGCAGAGAAGAGAGACCCCGGGAACAAGGTTGAAAACGTTTACGAGACCGTGAACGGTAAGTCAAGCTGCATGATTGGGGCCTGTTCTCAAGTTAATAGTTTTTTGGAAACTAAGTGGAGCGATGGACTAGCATCCCATCCAGGGAGGAGTAGAAATACTCTCGCTTCATGCTACAGTAGCCGGCCGGAGATAAGCGCCGGCCTGATGGGCCCCTAGCGTCGTAGCAGGCTTTACCTTTAAGCGGAGCCTGACGTGTTTTTGGCACGAGTAGTGGCCTCCCGCGGTGCAAATAAATTTCGCTCGCTCTCTGCTTACTTATCGGGCAGTTCATGAATCTATTGATAACGGGATGTCTTGTTTTATGGATGCGGTCGACCTAACCAACCGTGCCTCATTTCAACCGGTGTAATAGGTGTTCGATTGCATACATGGGGATGAAATCGAGCGAACGATAATTACCACAAACAGCGCACGCGTCTCGCGCGCGCTCTCTGAATTTGCGTGTCAAACGCCTATCACGCAGACTTGAAGGATATTGCACTTTTTTTCTAAAGTGTAATTATGACCTAAATTCATTATAACTTTATTGGCTTTATTGGTTTTATCAGTGCCCGGTACAGGCAGAGGTCAACTGCAAGCACACATCGGATTACTTTACTTTATGGCTCAAGAAAACCTCTTTGTTGCCTCTCGCCGTAAACTGCTGGGTTGACAACATGAGGTATAAATTGGTTTGGTACATGTAGCTATATCACACGAATTGATAACAAGAACTCACCATTGGAAGATTTGAAAGAAAAATTCTCCATGAATTGTTAGCTCAAAACTCCAAATTTAATCCGAATAAATAAACCGGAAAAATGACAAACTCGTTAAAAAATACA